>NW_027512458.1:0-300000 GCF_048772815.1 Callospermophilus lateralis | reverse complement strand
CACCTGATGTCATCTTATTCAGAGGAAGTCTCTTTCTTGATATCAACGTGGATTCCCCTCGTCCCCAGGTTGGAAGCCAGTAGCCACCTGTTTCCACAGGTATAGCTGAGTTCTTAAAAGAGATTTAAGTCTGTCAAGCAAGGGTGTGTGGAAGGGATCCTTAGGTCTTAGAGTCGGGGTTAGGTCTCTTAGTGGAGGAGGGGCCCCATAGAGAATTTCATAGGGGGTGAGGTTACACAAAGAAACAAAGGGAGTATTTCTTGCATGAAACAGTGCATAAGGCAGGAGCATAGTCTAATCTTTTATGCCGGTCTCTAAGCTTAACTTCGTTAAGGTCTCTTTAATGGTTCTATTTTTTTTTTTTATGTGTCCTGAGCTCTGGGGTCTATAAGCGCAATGTAAATTCCAATTAATCCCTAGGGTCCTGGCTAACCCCTGATTTTCCTGGCCCATGAAGGCTGTTCAATTATCAGACCATGTTACATTAGGCAGGACATGTCTTTGATAAATATCTTTCAGGATCTTCTTGACCACAATTTGTGGCGGTTTTCTTTTCTTTCTTTTTTTCTTTTTTTTTTTTTTTGGTGGGAAAGGCTTCAATCCATCCTGAAAATGTATCTACAAACAATAGGAGATATTTAAGTCCATACCTTGCTGGCTTAATTGCAGTAACGTCCACTTCCCAGAATTGTCCTGGTCTGGTTCCTCATAGGTGCTTTCCTGCAGGAAGTTTGGAAGGGTAAGCATTAACCAATTGACAGAACTGACAGGCTTTTGTTACCCATTCAATTATTTCCTTTCACTGTGAGTGAGTTAGTCTAAAACTCTGTTCTTGATCCTACAGTAATGCCTGCAGTTTTTTTTAACCAAGTTGATTGAGTTGATGTACATTTTTAACGTAGTGTAGGGCTTTCTGAAATTGCAGCCTGGGCTCAGTGAAGTTGAGGAGTTCAGTGTTAGTGTTCTTAGATGTTATCAAAAGCTTGCTGGTGCTCAAGGGTCCATTGGAATTGGGCATTCTCATTTAACAGCTGGTATAAAGGAGGAGCCAAGAACACAAACCCCGGTCCATAACCTGCTAAAGCCAGCAGTCCCAAGAAACTCTCTATGTTGTCTCCTGTTAAATGGGGGTGGTATCTGCACAACGGTTTGTTTCCTGGGCTCAGTGAGCCATCATTTACCGCGCCTAAGGGAATACCCCAGGAAGATTACTTCTTGGAGGCAAATTTGGGCCTTTATGTCCGAAGCTCTCTACCCGAGTTGAGCAAGCTCAGATAATAGTGCTTGGGTCTCAGACTCACAGTTTTCTTTGGTGTTGGCTGCCAGTAGCTGGACATCCACATATTGAAGCAGAATGACTTCGGGGTGCATAGTTCTGAAGTTGTTGAGATGTCTGTGAAGGGCTTCATCAAAGAGAGTGGGGGAGTTTTTGAACCCCTGTGGGAGTCTAGTCCAAGTTAGTTGACAAGACGTTCCGGTTTCTGGGTCTATCTACTCGAAAGCAAACAGCAACTGATTAGCTTTATGCAGAGGCAAGCAAAAGAAAGCATCTTTTAAGTACAGAACAGTATACCATTTCACTCGGCCACAGCAAAGAGGTTATTGGGGGTCCAGCATGCTGGGGCTCAGAGCTCACTTGAATAGAGCAGAGAGCCCTGAGAACAGCTTTAACAGAGCTTATATACTTTTCTTGGAGAGGGCAGAAAGGAAAATTTATTGATGGGTCAGGGCGAGTGTGCGGTTTGCGTGCACCCAGGTGAGGGAGTATATTCTGCAGTTTGGCAGTTGGGGACAGCACATTCTGGGAACAAAATTAGCAAACAGTTCTCAAGATTTCAACAGCGGTTTGTTAAGCATACAGAAAAACAGGAAGTGACAAGTGCCTATTTAATTAACCTTTCACCAAAGCAAAATGGAAAGTGAGCATGGATTACTAAAAACAACCATGTCCAGGTTGCCTAATGCTCTCAAATGTCAAACCTATTGGAGGCAACATATGTCTTTTTTCCTAAGATTATATATTCAACTTCAACCATGTTGAAAATGTCTAACCCTATTACATTATTCTTTGCCTGATTTCCTAATGTCTCTATTGATATCTGCTTTCCTACATATTTTCCCCAGTTCATCATTGTGACTGACTCTTCATATGTGCTCATATTTACGTTCACTCTCTACCCAAAACCCTATTGCTAATTAAACTTATATTATATTCACTCTTTTTTCAAAACCAAATCCTATATTCACTCTTTTTTCTAAACCTACTGACTACCTTCCTAATCCTGCCGACTATTCCTTTTTGACTGGATGTTCTCTAGGACATTTAATCATCCAAGGTACAAGGTCCTCTGCCATTGCACATCAATTTATCTGAGATATCTGTGCAGAACATAATTCAAAGCTAAGTATCTCACTAAAGGGCCCAGTGCCCTTCAGGGCTTCAAATCGTACCTAGATTTCAGGTTTCCTAATTATATTTCACCTATATATTCTTGTGAATATCGCAGGTTCCCAATACCATTATTCATCCTGCAGAATGTTTCCTAACCCAAATAGAATGTTATTAACCCTAACCATACACTATTCCCTCAATCTAACTTCACAAAAGAGCAGGGACAGAGTTGGTCTTACAATTCAGGAATGTAGGGGATCTTCCACCTGCTGAGAACCTCAAAGTTTGATGCAGAAATGATCCCTAGAGAATATGTAGCAGCTATGAAGGACCTGAGAGAGCAAAAGTCATCTTCCATGGCAAACCACCTGTTCAGGATGAAGTGATGTGTCTGAATCAGCCTCTCTCCTACTGATATAAAGTAGATGGACCAAACCAGCCCTGTGTGGAGAGCTTCTCCTGGGTGTCTACAGTTGATATACCATTCTAACTTCTGAAAGTGTCACAGGAAGTAGGGGCAGCCTCCATCTCAACGGACCCTTGGAAACAAGTGTTAGGACAAAGTGGTTGCCAAGGCAGTGACCTCATTCCCTTCCTGTTGAAATTGACCTACCTCACTTCTTTGGTGATGTAACTCTCTGAACTTGGGATCCAGGAAGCCAGGGACACAGAGCCAGTCCCAGTCCCATTCCCAGTGGACTTACTTGTTTGGATTTACCAAAGAGAGAGTCTGTCTCTCTTGGTACCTAATGGTTTGAGGATGACAAAATGCAAGTAGAGCTCTGAAGATGGGCCTTTAATGAGAAAGCAGGTAGTGGTCAGCACAGGCTCCACACAACTTCACAGAGATGGACAAGGAGACCAGACCTGACACAGGACAGGCCATTTTGGGGGAACATAGTATGGCCCACCAGTCAGAGGACACTCTGGATAGTTACAGACTTACTTGGGGGAAGGAGGTGACTTTTTAGTGTGGGTGTGAGTTTGTGGTTTTGTCTCATGTTCTGAGAATAGGTAGGAAAGGCGGTTTGTTTGGTTTAGAGTGGACTGTTTCTAGAAAGTCCTTTGACAAGGCGAGTGTGTCTGTGTCTGTGTATCCCACTGTGTCCTTGGTTGTACACATTAGAAAACAGAATAGATCAATGGATGTATCCTGTCTAGTAGAAAGCTTCCCAGCATTCATCCTGCCCATTTTAGGAAAGGACTGCTGGTTGCTTTTCGATGGGCAACACCCACTATCTTTCTAAGTTCCAGTTTTCTTCCTGAATTCTGGCCACTCTCCAGAATAGGCTCATGGTTTTTTGTCCAAGATATGTACCACATCCAAGCTCTGTGACATGGCCATGTACTGGATAGCTGAAGGGAATTGCAAGCATCTCAGAAAACTCAGATATCATTGTGACTAGTAAAGTCTCAGTGGAGAAACCCTGCATTGGGATTTGCTGACTTATTGTTCTGTTACCCTGAATTCAGGAGGGTCTTTGCCTCAGGCCACCCCTTTGTGAATTTTGAAGAAAACAGTTTTCAAATGGAAGTGAATCGGGATCACCTGTGGCTCTTTGCTTAACTGCTTTGGAAAAGTATGTGTCTGAATCAGCCTTGTGGCTCTGTGTGAGGCTGTGGCTTAGATTATCAGCGCCTGATGTATCTAAAGAAAGATCCAATGTGTGCATCCAAAACCAAAATGGCAAAAAGATCAGTCATTGTGGATGAAGTCTCTCGCCTTCCTCTGTAAGTTTCCTGACTTCCACCAAGTGAGAATAGGGATCCTTTGGCTCAAATGAGTTCTTTAAAGCGCTGCAAAGTTGCTTTGGTTTCCTAATTACTCCAAATCACATAAGGAATCTAAACCTGACAGTCAGTAGGCCTCAAATTGGAGAAGCAGAGCAGTATTAAAGGAAGAACTATGTGATCAATCCTGGTTCACAGGAAGGGTGTTCAGGCCACCCTGAGGTTAGGCAAATGACGGGCAAGGGATCTTATTTTGGACACTCTCTTGGGATGTGCCATTCATGGAAACCTCTAGCCAAAGGGTATAATGAGTGTATATATGTAAGAAGATGAGTGCCATATGAGAGTGTTTTGGTTATAATTGTGGTCATTTGTGTGGCGGTTGGAAGAGATGACTGGGTCCACCTGGTCTTGAACACTGGTGTGATTCTCCTCAGAGACTGAGTTCTGAAACTTACCTCAGAGAAGTAATTGCTTTGGAAAGACATGTGTCTTAATGAGGCTATTGGCCCTGTGTGAGGCTGTGGCTTTGATTATCAGCAACAGACGGATCGAAAAAAAGATCCCATGTGTGCATCCAAAACCAATATAGCCAAAAGAGCAGTCATTGTGAATGAAGTCTCTCACCTTCCACTGTAAGGTTCTGAAAGAATAAAAGAAATTGAAATTGAAATGTAAAGAACCAGGTTTTGTAAAGTTTCCAAGCTGCGCTCAGAACCTGAAATTCCTGTGGCAGTTAAGACAATTCCTGGAACTGCCCATTAGATGTGTGTTGAAATCTTCCCTGACCACCTAGTTACTTAAAAACCCCTTCTCAGAAGCCGTGCATCTCACCACGTATACATCTCAGGGCTTCAACCAATCAGTTTAAATGTGTACCCCTTCTCAGGGCTGACCAATCACCCCCTGCCCCAACTTTTCCCGCCAATGAATGTGCTAATCATGTTTTAGAGTTGTTATTTGATTTTCCCGTGGTACATGATGATTTCCTAAAGGAGGCTATGATGTATGTAAAGTCGCTGAGCACTCTAAAGAATGTATATAAACTCTGCTCAAGTTGTTCTCGGGGCTCTTTGTTCTTTGCTCCTCTGAAGGGAGCTCTGAGCCCTAGCATTCTAGACCCCCAATAAACACTTTGCTGATGCATGAGAAAGCCTCTTTGTTGTCTTTTCCTTTGACGTTCGCCGCACCTTTTCATCTGGAGGCCCCAGGTGAGATATCCGGCAGCGGTGGACGGAAGACCTCAAGGGACTCCTTTCGGGGTAAGTAAGGCGCCTCTTTCTGGTTTTGGGTTTCAGGCTAGGGTGTGGCAAAATGGCTGTTGGTGAAGAGCATTAGCTCTCTCCTATGGTGTGACAGACGTGTCACAGAGCCAAGGTCACGTCCCTGAGGGACACTCCGGAGGACTAGGGAATTCAAGGAATAGTAGTTTCCTCAACTCGGTTATGTTTTGCTTCAGGATTCGATTTGCCAGCCCATCAGATTTTGCCGGTAACTCAGTTTTGGTCATTTTTCTGAACTCATGTTGAGTTTACTGTCTGTCTTTATTGTCTAACCCATCAATATTTGCCAGTTACTCTGTTCTAATCTTTGTCATGGACTCATGTTAAACGTTTACTGTTTGTCTTTGTCTGTGTTGTGTTTGTGTCTTCACTGTCCCTGTTTGAGTAACTCCCACTATGGGACAAAGCACTTCCTCTTCTCTGTCTCTGACCCTTGATCATTGGACTGATGTCCGCTCAAGGGCCCAGAATCTTTCTTTTTCAGTAAAACACCGTACCTGGCAGACTCTCTGTGCTTCAGAATGGCCCATCCTCGAATTCGGATGGCCCCAGAAGAATCCTTCCACTTTCCTCTAATCCGAAAATTCAGAGATATTGTCATTCAGCCGGGGCCACGTGGCCACCCATATCAACAGCCATATACTCCTTCCCCCACATTCCTATCATTCAAACTCTCCGCTCCTCTCCCTCTTCCTTCCATTCTCCCTGAGTCACAAGACTGGACACTCCACCCCCTCCTTATCATCTACTCTCCCTCCCCAACCCCCAACACAGTTCCTGATGATCCTCCCACCGCTGACTCAGCCTCTCCACTGCTAGAGGCAATTGGGCCAGACCCAAGCCCTCCAGGGGACTTCCCCGCAGCAGCAGCAACCCCTCCTCCCCTGGAGGAAGCTGGGCAACCTAAAGAAACCCACCGGCGACGGATAATAGAAAACTCAGAAGCCCCTGTGATGCTCTCTCTCCATCCCTATGGGCCTATGAACCGACCCAACTGGGACCCCAACACCTTTGAAGGTAGGAAGCATCTGTCCACTTATTGCCGGGCTCTAATAGCGGGTTTCCAAGTGGCCGCCAGAGAGCCGACCAATTTGGCCAAGGTAAGAGAGATTATCCAAGGGCCTAATGAGTCTCCCTCTATGTTTCTGGAGAGAATTATGGAAGCATATAGAAAATATACTCCTTTTGATCCTCAGGCAGATGACCAAAAGGCATTTGTTACAATGGCCTTTATTGAGCAGGCTGCCCAAGATATTAAGAGAAAGTTACAATGTCTAGATGGGTTACAAAATACGACCTTAAGAGATTTAGACAGAGAAGCTGAGAAAGTATAAGATATATATTATAAGTATATATTATAAGTATATAAGTATATTATAAGAGAGAAACTGAGGAGGAGAGGGAACAGAGGAGTGAGAAGGAAAGGGAACAAAAGGAGGATGAAAGAAGCAAAAGGCAGAAAAAAGCATTGGTTAAGGTTTTCTTCACAGTAGCAAATACGCCAGAAATTAAAAAGCAGGGAGTCAGAAAGGGATACTTGGGCCCACGCCAAAGGCTGTACCTGGCCTCAGATCAATGCGCCTACTGTAGAGAAAAAGGACATTGAGTCAAAGAGTGCCCCAAAAAGCAGAAGCCACGGCAGCCCGCCATGCTGACTCTAGAAGAGGACTAGGAATGTCAGGGCTCGGATCCCCTCCCCGAGCTCAGGGTAACACTTGAAGTGGAGGGGACTCCAGTGAACTTTGAAGTGGATTCAGGAGCAGTATACTTAGCCCTTAAGGCTTCACTGGGCCCCATATCAAATTAATGGTCCCTAGTTCAAGGGGCTAATGGCACTACATATCGGGCTTGGACAACTAAGAGGATTATGGAAGTAGGAAAATGAAAAGTCCACCACTCTTTCCTAGTAATCCAAGAATGCCCAGCCCCATTGATGAACAGGGATCTGCTTACCAAACTCGGGGCTAGAGTAACCTTTAACCCTGATGGTCCCCAAGTGGATGTTCTAAAACCTTCAGTAAAAACTCCCATAGTCACAGAATTGACATTGTCTGTAGAAGATGAACATCAACACTTCGTGCCCCCTAGGACTGATCAAAGAGGCAAACTACAACAGAAATGGATAAAAGATTATCCTAATACCTGGGCAGAAACTGCTGGGTTAGGTCTAGCCATAAAACAACCTCCAATAGTAGTAGAATTAAAAGCCTCTGCCTCTCCAATCAGTGTTAAACAATATCCTCTAAGCAAAGAAGCTAAGGATGGGATAAGTCCCCATGTTCAGAAATAATTGGCCCTTGGTGTCCTAAGGCCCTGTCAATCAGCCTGGAATATCCCCTGCTACCAGTAAGACAGCCAGGAACTAGGGACTACACTTCTGTTCAAGACCTAAGAGACATCAACAACAGAGTTCAGGACATTCACCCCACAGTACCCAATTCATATAATTTGCTTAGCACTCTGAATCTGGAGCGGGAATGGTACACTGTGCTGGACTTAAAAGATGCTTACTTCTGCTTGCCCCTACATAAGGACAGTCAGTTGCTGTTTGCTTTCGAGTGGATAGACACAGAAACTGGAACATCTGGCCAACTAACCTGGACTAGACTCCCACAGGGGTTCAAACCCCCCCCCCACTCTCTTTGATGAAGCCCTCCACAGGGACATAAATGACTTCAGAACTGCACACCCCGAAGTCACCCTACTCCAATATGTGGATGATCTGCTACTGGCAGCGGACACAAGGATAACTATGAGTCTGGGACCCAAGCACTATTATCCGAGCTTGCTCAGCTTGGATATAGGGCTTCTGCCAAAAGGCCCAAATTTGTCAGCAAGAAGTAATCTTCCTGGGTTATTCTCTTAGGGGTGGCAAATGATGGCTCACTGAGAACAGAAAACAAACCATTGTGCAGATACCACCCCCATCTAATAAGAGACAACTCAGAGAGTTTCTTGGGACTGCTGGCTTTTGCAGGTGATGGATTCCTGGGTTCGCCTCTCTGGCTGCCCCTTTATACCCGCTGATAAAGTGGAATGCCCAATTCCAATGGAACCCTGAGCACCAACAAGCTTTTGATAATGTCAAAAAAAGGTGCTGCTATCTGCTCCGGCCTTAGCACTCCCAGATATAGATAAACCCTTCACTCTCTACATCGAGGAAAAGAAAGGAATAACACGGGGAGTGTTCACTTAGACTTTGGGACTTTGGAAAAGGCCGGTAGCATTCTTATCAAAAAAACTGGACCCAGTGGCTACTGGGTGGCCCTGTTGCTTAAGAGCTATAGCAGCGGCAGCGCTTCTAATAAAAGATGCTCATTAATGAACGTTGGGACAGAAGCTAACCATTATAGCCCCCCATGCCCTGGAGAGCATCATCTGTCAACCTCCAGAGAGGTGACTATCAAACTCCAGAATAAACCACTACCAGAGCCTCTGGATTAGCAAAGACAGAATAACTCTTGGACCTTCTGCAACACTCAACCTGGCTGCCAGAAGAATCATCAGGACCTGTTGCTCATGAGTGTCAACACATACTGGCAGAGGAAACCAGTATAGGACGAGACTTGTAGGATCCAGCCACTGCCTCACCCTGAAGTCGTATGGTTTACGAAAGAGAACAGCTTCCTCCAAGATGGTATGTGGCAGGCTGGAGCAGCAGTAGTTAGCAAAACTAATGTCATCTGATCCTCTGGTCTCCCAGAAGAGACATCAGTCCAAAAGGCAGAACTGATTGCCCTTCCGAAAGCATTGGAACTAGCAACAGGCAAAAGGGCCACCATATACACTGATAGCCGCTATGCAGTTGGCAATGCTAATGTGCACGGGGCTATTTACCAGCAAAGGGGGCTAATAACCTCCACTGGGAAAAAAATAAAGAACAAATTTGAGATCCTCCACCTTCTCTCAACAGTGCAGGGCACTAAGGAACTAGCTATAGTGCACTGTCCAGGGCACCAGAAGGGAAACGACCTCGTTGCACTTATAAACAGAAGGGCAGATGAGGAAGCTTAATTGGCAGCCCTAAACGGAGTGACTCTGTTAACTTTTTCCACACCAGGGGGATCAACATTCAGGAGACTTGGCCACACTGGAACATTCAGGCAACTTATCATTTGAGGAGACAGATACAGAACTCTGGGACGCTACAGAGCCAAGTTTACAATTTCAAAAAGCCCACCTTTATGTCAAAGACGTACACTAGCTCACCCACTTAAGCTCAAAGAAGATATAGACACTCTTAAAGGACCGAAGAAAGGATTTATTATTGACTGACTCACAGAGGAAAGAAATAGCTTAGCAGGTGACTAGAGCTTGTCAAGTCTGCCAATTAGTTAATGCTTACCCATCCAAGCTTCCTGCAGGGAAGCGCTTACGAGGAACCAGACCAGGACAATTCTGGGAAGTGGACTTTTCCTGAAATTAAGCCAGGAAGGTATGGACTTAAATATCCCCTAGTCTTTGTAGATACTCTTTCAGGATTGGTTGAAGCCTTCCTCATGAAGAAAGAAACGGCTCAGACGGTGCTCAAAAAGATTCTAGAAGACATTTTTCCAAAGTTCGGCCTGCCTAAGGTAATAGGGTCCAATAATGAACCGGCATTCCTTGCCCAGGTAAGTCAGGGATTCACCAGGACCCTGAAGATTAATAGGAAGTTACATTGTGCTTATAGACCCCAGCGCTCAGGACAGGTAGAAAGGATGATTAGAACCATCAAAGAGACTTTAACGAAATTAAGCTTGGAGACCGGCATAAAAAATTGGAGTATGCTCCTGCCTTAAGCACTGTTTCGTGCAAGAAATACACCCTCTGCCTCTTTGTGTAAACTCACCACTTATGAAATTCTCTATGGTGCCCCTCCTCCAGTAAGGGACCTAACCCCAACTCTGAGACTTAATGATTCCTTTCACACCCCCTTGCTTGACAGACTTAAATCCCATGAACAAACACAGCACCCAGCGATACCTGTGGAAACAGTTTTCCACTGCTTATCAGCCTGGAGACGAGGGAACCCCACATCGATATCAAGTGGGAGTCTGCGTCTACGTGAGACGTCATCAGGTATCATCCCTGGAACGCCGCTGGAAAGGACCATACCAGGTGCTGCTTATAACACCTACAGTGGTGAAAGTGGATGGAATCACTTCCTTCATCCATGCCACCCATCTCAAGCCTGCGCCCTGTCCAGCCTCCGGCTGGAAACTGGAACAGACTGGTAACCTTCTCAAGTTGCATGTCCGTCGTGTGGGTAGGGCTATGGATTCTTCCCCTAATCACCAGCAGTCCTAATCCCCATCAGCCTGTTCAGCAACAATGGCAAGCTATAAATCCTACTGGGCAAGTAGTGTGGTCTATTTCACATACAGCTCTCTTATGGACTTGGTGGCCATCTCTCTACCTGGACATTTGTCAGCTTGCCATAGGCCTCTCTGACTGGGATCTCCCTTACATAGAGGACCCCACACAGATTCCACTCAAACCCAAACCAGGGCAACATAGACCACCTTACCCCATGAATTATGGATATCATCTTCCCCAGCTCAGGTGTAAACTAGCCAGTCTTGATTTTTATGTGTGCCCAGCTGATTTCCAAAGTCGCAAACAGGCCCAAACCTGTGGAGGACCCAGTGACTTTTATTTTAGATCTTGGGGTTGTGAACAAACGGGAGCTACATGGTTGAACCCAAACTCCCCAGACAGTATCATTCAGGTAGGAAAAAATGACACCTGGTTTGATCCCAAGAAATGTGCCGCTAGCCAAGTTGTGTCAAAAACTCGCTGTGGAAAGAATAGTCTATGTTACCCCCTCAATATAACTTTCACTTCCAAAGGAATTGGCTACCTCAGAACAACATGGTCTATGGGAAATACGTGGGAAATGCGATTCTATATTTATGGCCCTCGTTATGACGTTGGTCACTGGTTCACCATCCTGCTTAAAAAGAAAGAAAATCCCACAGCAATAGGGCAAAATCCCCTCAAGCCAGGAATTAAGCCTCCAAAACCTCCCATGCCTAGATCTACCAGAACCCCTCTACCATCTCATACTTCCCAGTTTCCATCTTTGCCTACTTCCCCAGTCCAGAGTACAGCTGACTCCTGCCCCTGGGAACTAATTAAAGGAACCTTAATTGTACTGAACTCCACACAGTCAGAACTCCTTGCATTTCAACCCATGTATTTGACAGCTCTGTAAATTATCGTGTAATGGTGCAGATACTCCCCAGGGTGCTTTATTATGATGCAGAATCATTTTAAGGTCTACTAGGGGGACAAACAACCTGATTTTGCTAGCATCCAGTGTCCCTTACTCTAGCCATCCTATTGAGGATAGGAGCTGCTGCAGGAGTGGGTATGGGAACAGCTGCTATGATCCATGGGTCACAACAAATGGCCTGATAAGAAACAGCAATAGATCAAGACTGGAAGACATTAGAGACCTCCATCACAGTGCTGTAGGAATCCTTAAACTCTCTCTCTGAAGTTGTTTTACAGAACAGGTGAGGATTAGACCTCCTCTTCATGAGGGAGCGGGGCCTCTGTGCTGCACTGAGAGAAGAATGTTGTTTTTATGCTGACCATACTGGAGTTGTAAAAGAATCCATGAGTAAATTGAGAAAATGCCTTGAAGAGCGCCAGAGAGAAAGGGAGATTCAACAAGGGTGGTTTGAGTCATGGTTTACCCAGTCCCCCTGGTTAACTACACTCCTATCAGGCTTAGCTTGACCCCTGATCATCCTTATGGTGTTGCTAACTTTGGGACCTTGTTTGCTTAACCCCAGAGTTTCCTTTCTCCAGGCTCAAATTGGGCAGGAAAAACTCATGGTAATCAGACAGAAATACGCTCCACTGGCAGAAATAGAGTGTGAGACCCCACAATAATTATGATTCATTGCTTTTAAGATTAAATATAGTAAGAAAAAGGAGTGGGAAATGAAAGAATAAAAGAAATTAAAATTGAAACTTAAAGAACCAGGTTTTGTAAAGTTTCCAAGCTGCACTCAGAACCTGAAATTCCTGTGGCAGTTAAGACAATTCCCGAAACTGCCAATTAGATGTGTGTTGAAATCTTCCCTGACCACCTAGTTACTAAAAAACCCCTTCCCAGAAACCGTGCAGCTCATCACGTATACATCTCAGGGCTTCAACCAATCAGTTTAAACGTATACCCCTTCTCAGGGCTAACCAATCACCCCCTGTCCGACCTCTTCGTGCCAATGAATATGCTAATCATGTTTTTGGGTTGTTATTTGATTTTCCCGTGGTATGTTGATTTGCAAAAGGAGGCTATGATGTATGCAAAGTCCCTGCCCTCTCTAAAGAATGTAAATAAACTCTGCTCAAGTTGTTCTTGGGGCTCTTTGTTCTTTGCTCCTCTGAAGATAGCTCTGAGCCGCAGCATGCTGGACGCCCAATAAACCCTTTGCTGTGGCATGAGACAGTTTCTTGGTGGTCTTTTCCTCCGACTTTTGACCGACCTTTTTACCTATGAAGGACCTGAGAGAGCAAAAGTCAAATCCATGTCAACTTCCATGTCAAACAACCTGGTCAGAATGAAGGAATGTGTCTGAATCAGCCTCTCTCTTCTTAATGTAGATTAAATGGACCAAACCAGGCCTGTGTACAGAGCTGTTCCCAGATGCCTATGGTTGATATACCATTCTAACTTGTGAAAGTGTCACAGGAAGAAGGGGCAGCCTCCATCTCATGGGACCATTGGAAGCAACTGTTAGGACAAAGTGGTTTTCCATGGCAGTGACCTCATTCAGTTCCTGAAGGAAGTGACCTACCACACTTCCTTGGTGATGGAACTCTCTGAACACGGGATCCAGGAAGCCATGCACTCAGAGCAAGTCTTAGTTTCAGTCCCAGTGGTCTCAATTGTTTGAATTTACCAAAGACAGAGTCATTGTTTCTTGATACCTACTTATGAGATGATGCTCAAATTTCAGGAGAGCTCTGAAGAGCTGCTTTTTCTGAGAAAGCAGGTAGTGGCTCAACCATGGCTCCTGACAACTTCAAAAAGTTTGCAAAGAAGACCAGATCTGAGATAGGACAGGCCATTTCGTGGGAACATAGTATGGCCCACCAGTCAGAGGACACTCAGGATAGTCACAGTCATACTTGGGGGAAGGAGGTGCTGTTGTGGGTGTCAGTGTGAGTTTGTGGTTTTGTCTCATGTTCTGAGAATAGGTAGGAATGGCGGTTTGTATGTTTGGACTGGAAAGTTTCTAGAAAGTCGTTTGACAACACGAGTGTTTCTATGTCTGTGTATCCCACTGTATCCGTGGTTGTAGACATTTGAAATGCGAATGCATCAATGGTTGTGTCCTGTCTAGTATAAAGCTTCCCAGCATTCTTCCCACCCAATTTAAGAATGGAGTGCGGCTTGCCTAATGGATGGTGAACAGCTACTATCTTCGTAAGTTCCTCTTTTCTTCCTGAATACTGGCCACTCTCCAGAGTATCCTCATGGTTTTGTTTCCAAGATATGTACCACGTCCAAGCTCTGTTACATGGCCATGTACTGGATAGCTGAAGGGAATGGGAGCATCTCAGAAAACTCAGATATCAGTGTGACCAGTAAAGTCTCAGTGGAGAAACCCTGCTTTGGGCCATTTGCCTACTTATGTTTCTATTACCCTGAATGTCAGGAAGGTCTTTGCCTCAGGCCACCCCTTTGTGAAGCCTGAAGAAAACAGTTTTCAAATGGAAATGAATGGGCATCACCTGTGGCTCTTTGCTTAATTGCTTTGGAAAGGGATGTGTCTGGAACAGCCACTTGGCCTGGTGTGCTGGCAGTGGCTTAGATTCTCAGCACCTGATGGATCTAAAGAAAGTTTCCAAGTGTGCATCCAAAACCAAAATGGCCGAAAGAGCAGTCATTGTGGATGAAGTCTCTCACTTTCCTCTGTAAGCTTCCTGAGCTAAATCAAGTGAGAATAGGGATCATTTGGGTCAAATCAGTTCTTCAAATCCCTGCAGAGGCTAGTCGATAGGGGCTTGGGTTTTCTATGACACCAATTCACATAAAGAATCTATCCCAGACAGTCATTAGGCGTCAAATTGGAGAAGCAGATCAGATATAGGGCAGGCCTATTTGATCACTCTTGGTTCACAGCAAGGGTATCCAGGCCACCCTGTCTTTAGGCAAATGAGGGGCAAGGGTGCTTATTTTGAACAGTGTATTGGGCTGTGCCCTTCATGGAAACCTCCAGCCAGAGTTTATGATGAGTGTCTATGTGGAAGAAGATGAGGAGCATGTGGGAGTGTTTTAGTTTTAATTGTGGTCATTTGTGTGGTGGTTGTAAGAGATGCCTGGGTCCACCTGGGCGTGAACTCTGGTGTGATTCCTCTTAGAGAATGCGTTATGGAACTGACTTCAGAGAAGTATTGCCATGAATTGTGTTGGGATTTTAGGAGGCCACACATGAGAGTCGCCCTTGGACACTGAGATCTAAGCCCAGAGTGGCTTTCCACAGAGCACTGGGAATCTCAGCCAGGATATCACATAATTTTATTCTTAAAGACTTGGAAGCCATAGTTGGGAGTCAAAACACACATGGACCTTACATTGTAGACCTCAATGGGGCTGGCTTCATGTGACCTTTTGGCCAGTCTTTGGGAACCCTTGCCTGTGAGAGTTCTCTAGATTATTCATTGAAATGTGCTTCCTCTAAATTTAATGGTTCCTTAATGAATTGAAACCCACAGTTTCTCCAACTTCATCTTTGAAAATGGCTAGATAAATACCATGAAATTTTTGAACTTCCCATGGCCACCTGCCACTGGAGAACCTTTGGATGTACAGTTTCTGATCCTGAATGTACCAGACAGTGCCTTGATTGACTGGATTTTATGAAAATGGTGTAGAACAGCGATGCCAGTAAGTTGGGGCCTGCTGAGTAGTGGGTCAAGAGCTGTTGTGTGCAGTTGTGTGATAAAACATCTGTGGTCGGGACATGTGATTCTGACATTGACTTCCAAATGACTTGTGGCTGACATGTTACAGTCAGGAATCACTTATATGTCTGAAACCTCTCCATAAAAGGCATTTTGTTATAAGGAGACGTTTCAGGGCAATGTTCAGAATCAGGTTGCTATGGGCAAAGGGACAAGCTATGTGGGATAGAAGCCTGGTTGGTGCATTCTCCTGCAGACCCTGACCCACCACACGTGACAGGACTCGCTCCAGCACTGTGTCCCAGTTTAACTCATTGCATTTCATGAAGCAAATACCAAACTCCCAGTGCAGTAGGAAGAAACACCATGAAAAGTGGAGGATGACCAAATGGCTTCACAGTCCACATGCAGAGACACTTAGCTTTCAGTGGCCACAGTTTACCTACAGAGAGAAGTCAGCACTGCTGCCTCATGTTCTCTGAAAAAATTGAAACAATGTCCTCCAGGTCTCATAGATGTAGACCCAGCTTTGATGGTCTCATTTGAATGGAAGCTAAAGCTTCTGACAACAACATATATGTCGAGTGCCCATCCTCAAAGGCAGTTTCTCAAGAAGTCTTTAGTCCGGCAGAGCTCCAGGTTTGTGTAGTGTTTACCTTCCAGGTTGCAAGAAAAGACCACTGACTCCAATTAAAATCAAATTAAAGCAAGCTTATTATCTCCACCACCCTGGCTGCCTCTCCCTCCCAAAACGTCGGGAACAGGAGAGCTGCCCAGCTTTATAGCCCAGAAAGTTACACAAAAGTGGGGTTACAAATAACAGAATTCTGACAAGCATCACACTAATGGTAGTTTACATTTTTGTTTGCTGGCTCCAACATCAGAATTTATGAGGACCATTAGAGCCTCAGAGAGTGTCGTCTGGCCAAGGAAGGCCAATATTTATGAGGTGTCAACAAAGTTTCAGAGAGGGCTGTTATCTGGTCAGAGAGCCAGGCATGGGTGAGTTCAAGGCACGGGCAGGCATTCCAAGCAGGTTCAGAATTTGGTGTAATTTTTAGTTAAGCCAAAATTA
Organism: Callospermophilus lateralis; assembly: GCF_048772815.1. NCBI lineage: Eukaryota > Metazoa > Chordata > Mammalia > Rodentia > Sciuridae > Callospermophilus > Callospermophilus lateralis. Next base: position 283,616 of record NW_027512458.1, on the reverse strand, counting down.
TCTTTTCATGGCTTTGTGGCAAGATGGCTCCCAATTTTAATAAAAGATCAGGTTGGGTCAATCATTCCCCCCTTTTCTAATGTGTTCCTTTCATATATTTGATTGGGTAGGAAGAGCACTGTGGGAATTTTAATCCCTCAGGTAACAGTCTCCCGATTTTTTGAACTCACCCAGAAACAGGTCTCCCTGATTTTACCTGACTTAATTAATTACTTATATTGATATTCTATTTATTTTTGTCTCCATTGTTGTAAGAAGAGAGGCGTCACTCATTTAGACTTCTTCTGAGCTGAGAGAGGGTGATGTGAGGGGGCACCGCCTGAGGGACATTAGTTGCCTTTTAGAAGTCAGTTAGGTTTGAAATCTGGATGGGGAAGAACAGGTAGTAAAGCCATCTGGGGATGGGTTCTTCTATGAGAGAAACAAAAAAACATGAGTACTTAATAAATGTTGTAGCAGCTGGAACATGTCACTGTATAGAAGTTCCCTCACCAGTCTTTAATATCCCCAGTTATCAGGACTGTCAACTTAATATTTAACTTTTAGTGTTACATTTGTCCCTCCCTATAAGATTCAGTTTAATAATTTAATGTCATCTGATCTTGCAAAATACTTTTACTAGTATGACCTCTGTGTCTAATAGTGAAACCTTTAATTCTCTTACTCATTGCTGGATAATCATACTAACAAATACCAAGCCTATGTGTTTAGGTTAAGAATATCTGTAGGCCTTAAACTAAAATCTTCTGCCTCTGGCAGATAATCTTGATAGTCTCTTTTTATAGTTATCAGGCATTCCTGTCTGAGAATCCTTCTTTGTAGCCTCCAGTCTTACTTATTTTGGGAGGCTAACATAAAGTGTATACCTTAAAATATTATTATTACTATTATTATATAAAATGCCCAGGAATGGCTGTAATTTGTTTTTAACTGTCTTTTCTAAGTGTTTAAGATGAAGCAGTCAAACTGACTTTTGTTTCTATCTATTGTGAACAGTCAGCTGAGCTTTTATGGGAGTCATTCCTGGGGAAACTTGAGAGCAGCTTCTCAGTTCTGCTAGTGCCATTTGCGCTAGGTGGGTCCAGGTCTTGTTTGACCATGTGGCTTCCCTCGGAAGCATCAGGGATGTCTCCCTTCTCTGATGACTCTCCTCTTCGTAGCAAATGCACTGATTGGCTTTCTGTTCTCCAGTGGTCTCATTAATCTCCCTGATCAGGAAGTTATGTGGTTCAGAGTTGCAAAGCTCTTTAGAGAAGTCCGCTGTTCCCTGGATACAGACTGACTCAGAGGGCAAGAGCCAAATATTGGTTCTCTTGTCCCTTTTCATATAACTTTAATTTTAAATCCTAATCTTAAACATCCATCAAATAAATTTTAACAGACTTATATTAAGAGTACTGGGCTTTAATGTCTATAATTTAAAATTATTTATCTTTTTATTATTTGGGATCTGTATTATTCTGTCTGTCTTGTAGGTGATGGCTAATTATCTTAAATTAACCAATGTTGTGTTCGTAAAGCAACACTTCTGTGAAACACTAACAGGGAATCTTTATATCACCCATAAGGAAATTACAAAATAAAATTAACAACAGTAAACAAACTTAGTTCGTGTAATTGCTACCCTAAAATTTTTGGCTGAGTTATACATTATATCCTCTGTTTGAGATGCTAGTAATATTGACAGGAAAAAAAAAACTTTTGAAAATATCTTTAAATGAAATAACATCTGATCTACTGCTTTCGTAGTCATTCTCACATAATAAGATGGGACACAGAGCCTTATCTCAGGTAAGGAAGGGCTCTTTATTAATCTTAAGTGTTTTAATTCTAAAGCTAATCTTTGTTTTTTAAATATCATTTTACAAAGTTTACATAAATTGTTTGAGGTCACATGAACATTAGCTAACACCATATGATATAGCATTTAAAACATGAATTAAAAAAAGGCTGAAAGTTTTTAACATTTACATAGATTAGGCTCTCATTAACTTAAAATACATTTAAATTGTTCCCCAATATAAAAAGTAACATAAAAGTTTACATATCTTATTGACAACAGGTAAATAAATCCATATATATATATATATATATATATATATATATATATATATATATATATATATATATATTTACCATACAACTTCAGAACACCAGCTTGATATAATGCTCTTTTAAAGTTTCTACCTTACAGACTTGTATACCTGGAAGATATGAGCACATTAATAGCATCACAATTGCATTGATTTTTCTACATTAACCAAGTTTAGCTTTTAAAGAAATGGCAGTACAGTGCTCTAAAATAACAGTTCTTATTTAATCAGTTGTTTAATTTTTATGGTTGCTTGCTCTAGAAAAATAAAACTTAATAACCACAATGTTATGGGTAAACTTATGTTTTAAGAAATTTTTGTCTCTTAAACACATGACTGATTTTTACAATCTTATACAGACTTTAGGACAAACTTATACAGACCTTAGTAAATCAATCAGATATCTAACAAAAGTACTCATGAATGAGTAATTCCATATCAAATTTACTTTACTTATTTATCAAAATATTAGACAAATGTATTGAACAGTGTACCATTTTTTGTTGAAGAAAAAGTCCTAGAACCAAGGCATATTAGACCTTTTGTCGGCATTAATATTTTATTAGATTTTTGAACACCTAGAAAAACGTGTAAAGTTAAATTTAAAGACATTTATTTTTATCTGTTTATCCAATTTAAATTGCACCAATTAAATCACTTGAATTAAAGATCTTTGGATCCACGTTTTAAAATTTGTTTTTATGAGTGCTTTTTTTATGAGTGCTCCTTATATGTGTTAATTTGTATAACATATATATGATATAGGGATATATGTATATATAGACATACAACACATAACAAAAGTGTGCACACATAATAATAGTAAAGGCCTTCTAGCTTTTTGCAGTTGAAATCTCCATTGCAATGTTTCAAAAACTCCACTGTTGGTCAAAGATAGAGCTGATCAGAAAAACATTAACCTAGGTCTGTAGGATCAAATTCATGAGCTCAAAAAAAGAATACAGAATCTAAGGAAAAAAATAAGAGTCCTAGAAAAAATGACTGCCCAGTAATAAATAAATACCATAAAATTTACCTTTTTTCCTGCCTTAGGCCTCAGATCAGTCTCCTACTGAGCTTGCAGGCTTCTTTCATTTGCATTTCAACAAAAGTCCTGGCTGAGGTCTGAAAGGAGCAGGGAAAAACTGCTATTCTGAGCAGACACCTCAGGCCTAAGGCATTTTAACCATAATTTTGAGGTTCGGATGTTGAAAATTATGATACAATTTTAAGATGAAATTCACAAAATTTTATATCTTTACATCTTCTTTTGTCAACAGATACCATACTATGATTTACTATCCTTGTCCAAATTAATGCACTGGTACACACTGTGATATTTTCTCAGTCTACCCAATTCAAAATTACTGACAAATAAAATTGAATGTTTGGGAAGTTACTTGCCAACTTGGAAGTAGAGTGCTTTAGTTTTCCATCCTAAGTATTTAAGTTATCTGGCATGAATTATCTGAAATCATAAACTAAACAATTACCTAAACCCGACTTTTAACTGCAAGATTGAGCAATGCTACAAAAACCCATCCAGATACCAGATTGTTACAATAAAACATCATCATTTAGACACACATTGAACTAATATCATTCCCAAGAAACAATTTATAATATCAGCACATTATTGCACATGTCTTAAAGGGCCAGAAACAAAGACACAAGACAGACAGAAAGGAGCTCCAGACTATGGCTGACAGACAGAAGCCTTAAAAACAGAGCAGATAAGAGAAAAATTTCCTACACCAGTGGCAGGATAGATGTCCTCACAAGGGGATCAGATGTTTTCACAGAGGGCAAGCTGAAATGTAATATCAAGGGTTTCCATGGTGACTTTACTGCATTTAGTGTCCCCTTTTTCTTTTTCTTTTTTTTAAGAATACAGAGGTGGCATAATCCTTACAGTGCAGGAAACGAAGGAAGGAATTCCTTGAAGCAGCAGGGCTTTGGTAGATGCTGGGAGTCCCTCAGTCCCTCCTTTTCCTTATGGGACTAGCTCCTCTGGTTTGGTTCCACCCCAATCTCGCTCCATCTCCTAACATTTCAGTAGTCACCTCTCAAAAAGTTCCAGGGTCGGGGGGTTATCAAATTTGTAACTTAAATTTCGGTTTCTGACCTTGAAGCGAATTAATACCTATTTAATAATGAGGACAAGGTTTGAGAAAAATAAAAAGGGAGGTTTGCTGCTTTGCTAACAAAGCAGAAACACAGGGGACTCTGCCCAAAGGTTGTGACTCTCTTGAACTGGAGCAACAAAGGGGTTTTAAAGGAGTTTCCATTGTTAACCTGGGAAATACTCTGTTCCTTGGTGGCCAGCAGGCATTGCCCTCTGCAGTGGGTGAGTTCCAGGCTGCCAGCTAGGGGCTTTTCTCATCCTGCTTAACAAAGGGGGGTAAACTTCATCACAGTTTTTTAGAACATAGTCCAAAGGGTGTAAGGCTTACTTGCTTTATTACCCATTTTTACGTCCAATATCCTTAAGTTTTTACCACAGAAATCAAACAACAAAATGCAAAAAAACAAACAAACAAAAAACATATAGAACACAAAACAAAACACAAAGAAACAGAAACCTGGTGAAGATACAGAAAAACTGAGGAGCAATGAAATGTCTTGCTGAAGCTCCGGGGTAGGAGCTCCTGCGTGCCCGGCTGCACCTTTCTACCCTTTCAGAGAAATTCCATACAGAACAGAACAGAGGACAGAACAATTCTTGTTACTGTCCTGGACAGGAGTACATGTGAGCCTCCCCAGGCCACCTCTCTGTAATCAGAAGACATCTCCCTTAACCAGATATCAGATGTTATAAAGGCACCACCTACCAATGGAGGCCTCCTCCACCAGGTGCTTGCTAATAGTTTTAGTGTGATGGTTCACTGCAGTGCTCCCTGAACCGAAGGCTCACTCCAAGGCTTTGGAACTTGGCTCTCCAGCCCTGAGCCCTGGAGGAAAGGCCAGCGTCAGAATTTCCAGCAGTCTGGTCTTGTGATCTGGTCACGTCATCTCGCTGGGGAACTCCAAAATGTTAGACCAGGATGCAAGAAAAGACCACTGACTCCAATTAAAATCAAATTAAGGCAAGCTGATTAGTTCAACCGGCTAGGCTGACTCTCCTTCTCAAAACGGCGGGAAAAAGACAGCATCCCCACCTTTCCTACACCCCAGCTTTATAGCCCAAAAAGTTACACAAAAAGGGAGTATCAGAAAACAGAACTTTGACAAGCATCACACTAACTGTAGTTAACATTTTTTATTTGCTGGCCCCAGCATCAGAAATTATGAGGACCATTAGAGCCTCAGAGAGGGTCGTTGTCTGGCCAGGGAAGGCCAATATTTATGAGGTGTCAGTAAGGTTTCAGAGAGGGCTGTGATCTGGTCAGTAAGACAGGCATGGGTGAGTTCAAGGCATGGGCAGGCATTCCAAGCAGGTTCAGAATTTGCAGTAATTAATAGTAAAGCAAAAATTATCTTTCCATGGCTTTAAGGCAAGATGGCTCCCAATATTAATGAAAGATCAGGTTGAGTGATCACCCCTGTCCCTTCCTTTTGGAAACTCCTCTACCACCTCCAAGGTTGTGAACTCCTAATCATTTTCCATTCCAGGTAAGTATTCACAGAATTTCTAACTCTTATCCTCTAATTGTGTCTTACTTGGGGCAAAGGTAATGTCAAAGCATTGTTCTGGATGAGAGTGGGAAGATTATTGTATATCACATATTTGCATACACATTGGATTCATTTTCCAATTTTCCATTTGAAATACTGAATTCCTGACACTAACCCATACCCTACTAGACTCTGACAAATAATCCTAATATGATGGTGAAACATAACCCAAGCAGAATAGAAATACAAGCCGTTCAGAGGAGGCATGGTGTGTAGTTGGAATTGCCTTTTGCATTATATAGTATAGGAGCTATAAATCTAGTCAATTTTTTGTTGAAATAATTCTACATGTGTTTTTAAAGTTAACAAATATGGGAATCCTGTCTCCCTTTCTCTGTAGCACACGTATTTTTATATGCACATAGAGAATCCTACCTGGCATCACACGTACATACTTGTGAGGTGGCTGAATTGGCAGATACAAATTGTGAGAAGAGATCACTACTCCTAAACGCTGTTTGAACTGAAAATTCAACCTATGGGTGAGCTTCCTAGTTCAATAACATTATACATAAATCCATGTTCAGTAAAATGAATATTTTTGCATCTGTGGATTATATATATATATATATATATATATATATATATATATATATATATATATATATATATATCATGATGAATTTCGATTGGCATATACATGGCTACTTTTTTTTCTTTTTTTGGTTGTTCAAAACGTTACAAAGCTCTTGACATATCATATTTCATACATTAGATTCAAGTGGGTTATGAACTCCCATTTTTACCCCAAATAAAGATTGCAGAATCACATTGGTTACATATCCACATTTTTACATAATGCCCTATTAGTTACTGTTGCATTCTGCTACCTTTCCTATACTCTATGATCCCCCTCTTTTCCCCTCCCATCTTCTCTCTCTACCCCATCTACTGTAATTATTTTTTCTCCTTGTTTATTTTCCCATTCCCTTCACAACCTGTTATATGTAATTTTGTATAACAATGAGGGTCTCCCTCCATTAACATGCAATTTCCCTTTTCTCTCCCTTTCCCTCCCACCTCATGTCTCTGTTAATGTAAATCTTTTCTTCCTGCTCTTCCTCCCTGCTCTGTTCTTAGTTGCTCTCATTATATCCAAGAAGACATTTGGTATTTGTTTTTTAGGGATTGGCTAGTTTCACTAAGCATAATCTGCTCTATTACCATCCATTTCCCTTAAAATTCCATGATTTTGTCATATTTTAGTGCTGCGTAATACTCCATGGTGTATAAATGCCACATTTTTGTTATCCATTCATCTATTGAAGGGCATCTAGGTTGGGCCCACAGTGCAGCAATTGTGAATTGTACTGCTAAGAACATCGATGTGGCAGTATCCCAGAGGTATACACTATTTTAAGGTCTTCAGGAAATAGTCCGAGAAGGGCAATAGCTGGGTTAAATTGTGGTTCCATTCCAAGCTTTCCCAGGAATCTCCATACTGCTTTCCAAATTGGCCACACCAGTTTGCGGGAACAGCTCTCCTCATAGGCCTGGTTTGGTCCATCTTCTCTACATTAAGAAGAGAGAGGCTTACTCAGACAAAACCCTTCATCCTGAACAGGTTGTTTGCCATAGAAGATGACTTTTGGTCTTTCAGGTCTTTCATAGCTGCCTACATCTTCTCCAGGGATCAAATATGCATGGACCTTTGAGGTTCTCAGTAGGTGGCAGATCCCCTACATTGCTGTATTGCAAGACGAACCCTGTCCCTTCTCTTTTGTAAAGTTAGATTGAGGGAACAGTGTATGGTTAGGGTTTTAATAACATGTTCAATTTGGGTTTGGAATCATTCTGATGGATGAATAATGGTATTGGGAACCTGTGATATTTATAAAACAATAGAGGTGAAATATAAGTATGAAAACAGAAATCTAGGTAAGATTTGTAGCCCAGAAGGGAATGAGGCCCTTGATTGGGATACTTAGCTTTTAATTATGTTCTGCACGGTTGTCTCAGATAAATTGATAATCAATGGCATAGGACCTTGTACCTTGGAAGATTGATTGTAGAATAGAACAATCAATTTGGGATAGTGGGTAGGATAAGGAAGAGAGTCGGTAGGTTTAGGAAGAAGAGTGAGTATAAAATTTGGATCAAATGTTCTTTAGCAATAGGGTTTCATTTATACAGTGAATGTAAATGTCAGCACATGCGAAGAGTCAGTCCCAATGATGAACTGCGGAAAATATAGGAAAGAAGATATCAATAGAGACATTACAAAATCAGGCAATTGTAAAGTGAGTGATAGGTTTAGACATTTTCAACAGGATCGAGATTGAATACATAATTTTAGGAAGAAACAAATATGTAGTCACCAATAGAAATGACATTTGAAAGCATTAGGCAAACTGGAAATGGAAGTTTTTAGTAATCCATATTCAACTTCCATTTAGGATTTGGTACAATCATAAGTGTGACCTTTGCATTTTGTGCCCAGAAAATTATTGTGATAAAATATATATGTAGATCATGTGACATGAGTATTTTTTACACCATTTCTGTGAGCAATATTTGAAGACATAAATTAGTATTGGGGGTACAAAGTGGTGTACCCTGTGTCTATGAATATAGAGATAATGCATGAATAGAACATACTGTAAATAAATAATATAACTGGTTACACTTTAAATAATGGATTGAATTGTTATCTGAAAATATATAAGAAATCATATATTGACATACAATCATTAATTCCAACCAGTTATATATCTAATTGTAATCTTAGGGTTATTTTTTATCATGAAGTGTGTGTGAGTTTTGCTTCAAAAGTGATTATGGATCGAAAATAATGTGTTTGGAAAGAAGTCTCATGAAATTACCAATCAAGAAATATGGAGGAATCCATGTGTTCTGAAGCAGGAAGTGATTGAAAGTGAAACAAATGCCTATAAATTTGCTAAATTGTGGATGAAATATATATCCTGTGATGTGCATAAACTGATGAAATAGTATGTACCAGTGTTGAATAAAAATGAACGTCAAAATACACATCATGTACCATAGGAATCTACTTGCATTGATGTTAAACTGGATCAATTACTGTACAAATATTAGGATTCGCGTGCATCATTCACCGAAGTTAGTTTTCTTTTTTTTTTAAATTTTTATTTATGCTTGTTCAAAACATTACATAGTTCTTGATACATCATATTTGTCACTTTGATTCAAGTGGGTTATGAACTCCCATTTGTACCCCGTATACAGATTGCAGAATCACATCAATTACACATGCATTGATTCACATATTGCCATACTAGTGTCTGTTGTATTCTGCTGCCTTACCTATCCTCTACTATCCCCCCTCCCCTCCCCTCTCCCACCATCTTCTCTCTCTACCCCCTCTACCTTAATAAATTTCTCCCCATGTATTATTTTTCCCTTTCTTCTCTCTTCCTCTTGTATGTAATTTTGTATAACCCTGAGGGTCTCCTTCCATTTCCATGCAATATCCCTTTTCTCTCCCTTTCCCTCCCACCTCTCATCCCTCTTTTAATGTTAATCTTCTTCTCATCCTCTTCATACCTATTCTGTTCTTTGTTAATCTCCATATATCAAAGAAGACATTTGGCATTTGTTTTTAAGGGATTGGGTAGCTTCATTTAGCATAATCTGCTCTAGCGCCATCCATTTCCCTGCAAATCTATGATTTTTTGTCATTTTTTAATGCAGAGCAATTAAAAAATACTCCATTCTGTATAAATGCCACATTTTTTTTATCCATTCATCTATTGAAGGGCATATAGGTTGGTTTCACAGTCTTGCTATTGTGAATTGTGCTGCTATGTACATCGATGTAGCAGTGTCCCTGCAGCATGCTCTTTTTAGGTCTTTAGGGAATTGACCGAGAAGGGGAATAGCTGGGTCAAATGGTGGTTTCATTCCCAGCTTTCCAAGAAATCTCCATACTGCTTTCCAAATTGGATGCACCAATTTGCAGTCCCACCAGCAATGTACAAGTGTACCTGTTTCCCCACATTCTCACTAACACTTGTTGTTTGACTTCATAATGGCTGCCAATCTTACTGGAGTGAGATGGTATCTTAGGGTGGTTTTGATTCACCTTTCTCTGACTACTGGAGATGGTGAGCATTTTTTCATGTACTTGTTGATTATATGTCCTCCTCTGAGATGTCTGTTGAGGTCCTCGGCCCATTTGTTGATTGGGTTATTTGTTATCTTATTGTTTAATTTTTTGAGTTCTTTGTATACTCTGGATATTAGGGCTCTATCTGAAGTGTGAGGAGTAAAGATTTGTTCCCAGAATTTAGGCTCCCTATTTACCTCTCTTATTGTTTCTTTTGCTGAGAAACAACTTTTTACTTTGAGTAAGTCCCATGTGTTGATTCTAGTTATTAACTCTTGTGCTATGGATGTCCTATTGAGGAATTTGAAGCCCGACCCCACAGTATGTAGATCGTAGCCAACTTTTTCTTCTATCAGACGCCATGTCTCTGATTTGATATCAAGGTCCTTGATCCATTTTGAGTGAACTTTTGTGCATGCAAGAGAAAGGGATTCAGTTTCATTTTGTTACATATGGATTTCCAGTTTTCCCAGAACCGTTTGTTGAAGATGCTATCCTTCCTCCATTGATGCTTTTAGCTCCTTTATCAAATAGAAGATTGTTGTAGCATTGTGGATTAATCTCTGTGTCCTCCATTCTGTACCTTTGGTCCACCCGCCTGTTTTGGTACCAGTACCATGCTGTCATTGTTACTATTGCTCTGAAATTTAGTTTGAAATCTGGTATCGCTATACCGCCTGATTCACACTTCCTGGTTAGAATTGCTTTTGATATTCTGGATATTTTATTTTTCCAAATGAATTTCATGATTGCTTTCTCTATTTCTACAAGAAATGCCGTTAGGATTTTGATTGGCATTGCATTAAACCTATAGAGAACTTTTGGGAATATCACCATTTTGATGATGTTAGTTCTCCTTATCCATGAACAGTGTATATTTCTCCATCTTCTAAGATCTTATTCTACTTCTCTTTTTAGGGTTCTGTAGTTTGCATTGTATAAATCTTTCACCTCTTTTGTTAGGTTGATTCCCAAGGATTTTATTTTTATTTTTTTAGGATATTGTGAATGGAGTGTTTTTTTTCTCATTTCCGTTTCAGAAGTTTTGTCACTGATATACAGAAATGCCTTTGACTTATGAATGTTGATTTTATATCCTGCCAAATTGCTGAAATCATTTCTTAGTTCTAGTAGTTTTTTTTTTTTTTGTAGACCCTTTTGGGTCTTCTATATATAGAATTATGTCAGCTGCAAGTAGTGATAATTTAAGTTATTCTTTTCCTATTTTCATGCCTTTAATTTCTTTCATCTGTCTAATTGCTCTGGCCAGTGTTTCGAGAACTATATTGAATAGAAGTGGTGGTAGAGGACATCTCTGTCTTGTTCCAGATTTTAGAGGGAATGCTTCAATTTTTCTCCATTCAGAATAATGCTAGCCTGAGGCTTAACATAGATAGCTTTTACAATGTCGAGGTAAGTTCCTGTTATGTCTAATTTTTCTAATGTTTTGAACATAAAGGGATACTAAGGGTCTATTGTTCTTATTTATTTTTCGCAGAACCAAGCTTTAGTTTTGTAATTTTTTCAATAGTTTCTTTTGTTTCAATTTTGTTGTTTTCCGCTCTGATTTTAGTTATTTCTTGCCTTCTGCTACATTTGCTGTTGTTTTGCTCTTCCTTTTCTAGGGCTTTGAGATGAAGTGTGAGCTCATTTATTTGTTGTTCTTTCCTATTTTTGAGGAATGACGTCAAGGTGGTGAATTTCCCTCTTAAAACTCCTTTCATTGTGTCCCATAGATTCCGATATGTTGTGTCTGTATTTTCATTTATCTCGAAGAATTTTTTGATTTTCTCATTTATGTCTTCTGTAACACATTAATCATTCAGTAAAATGTTGTTCATTTTCAATGTGATGTAGGATTTTTCCTTCCTTCTTTTTCATTGGTTTCCAGTTTCATTCCATTATAATCAGATAAAATTCATGGTATTATGTCCACCACTTTATATTTATTGAGGGTTGCTCTATGGCATAATATATGGTCTATTTTTGAGAAGGATCCATGTGCTGCTTAAAAAAAAAGTATATCCACTTGATGATGGTTGATATATTTTATATATGTCAGTTAAGTCTAGGTTATTGATTGTGATATTGAGTTCTATAGTTTCTTTATTCAACTTTTATTTGGAGGATCTGTCCAATGGTGAGAGAGGTGTGTTGAAGTAACCCATAATTATTGTGTTGTGGTCTATTTGATTCTTGAACTTGAGGAGAATTTGTTTTATGAACGTTGCAGCACCATTTAATGGTGCGTAAATATTGATAATTTTTATGTCTTGTTGGTGAATGGTTCCTTTTAACAACATATAATTTCCTTCATTATCCCTTTTGATTAAATTAGTCATGAAGTCGATTTAATTCGATTTGAGGATGGCCACCCCTGCTTGCTTATGAGGACCGTGTGCATGGTATATTTTTTCCCAACCTTTCACCTTCAGCCTGTGTATGTCTTTTCCATTCAGATATGTCTCCTGGAGGCAACATATTGTTGGATTTGTTTTTTGAATCCAAGTTACAAGCCTATGTTGCTTTATTGGAGAGTTTAAGCCATTAGTGTTTAGAGCTACTATTGATATATGGTTTCTACTGCCATCCATGTTTGAATATTTATCGTTTTTTTAAATTTACTTTGTTACTCCATGATTAGCTTTTCCCCCGCCCTCTGTCATTACTGAGGCACTTCCCACTGATGGTTTTGGTTGTTGTTTTTCATTTCTTCCTCGTGTAGTGTTTTGCTCAAGACACTTTTCAATGGTGGTTTTCTTGCTGCAAATTCTTTTAGCTTTTCTTTATCATGAAAGATTTTTATTTCGTTGTCGTACCTGAAGCTGAATTTTGCTGGATACAGAATTCTTGTTTGGCATCCATTGTCTTTCAATGTTTGAAATACGTTGTTCCAGGATCCTCTCACTTTCAGTGTCTGTGATGAAAAATAGGTTGTTAACCATATTGGTTTACCCCTGAATGTAATCTTCCTCCTTTCTCTTGAAGCTTTTAATGTTTTCTCTTTGTTCTGTATATTGGATATCTTCATAACAATGTGTCTTGGCGTTGGTCTACTGTGATTTTGTGTGCTCTGTGTCCTGTAAGCATCTTCAATTTGTATATCCGTTTCCTTTTTTATTTCTGGAAAATTTTCTGTAATTATTTCATTCAAAAGGTTACTCATTCCCATGGTTTGAATCTCTGTACCTTCCTCTATCCAGATGACTCATAAGTTTGGTTTTTTTATGTTATCCCATATCTCTTGGATGTTTTTCTCGTGATTTTTTACCAGCCATTCTGTGTTGGCTAGACTCTTTTCAAGATGTTATATTTTGTCTTCATTATGTGACATTCTGTCTTCTACTTGCTCCACTCTGTTAGTGATACTCTCAATTGAGTTTTTAATTTGGTTTATCGTTTTCTTCATTTCTAGAATTATTCTTTGAATTTTTATAATCTCTATCTCCTGATAAAGAAGATTAACTTCTTCTTTTATCTGTTTATGTAATTCATTTTCAATGTGTTCTTTCACTGTATTTATTTGCTCTCTCGTATCCTCTTTAAGGTTTCATTCCATCTGTCTAAGGTATTCCTTGAGTTTTTTATATGACCATTTTTCTGATGATTCTAGGTCCTCCTGAATATTTAGGTTATCCTTCATTGTTTGTACTCCTTTTCTTTCTTGCTTTTTTATGCTGCTCATGTTACTTCTTGTTTGTTTGAGTGCTGAGTTACTGCTTATTCTTATAAATTTATTTGAAGCTTGGGAGGAAAGATATTAGAAGGGATGGGAAGAAGTCACTAAAGAGAATGAGAATAGGCAGGTAGAATTCAAGGATGAGGGAATAAGAAAATTGAAAAGAAATGAAAAGACAAAAGAAAAAAATAGAAAATAAAGAAAGAAATAATTTTTTTAAAATAATAATGATAATTAAAAATGAAAATTAAAATTTAAAATAATAATAATAATAGTAAAATTTAAAAAATAAAAACATTAAAATAAGTTAAAGAACAACAACAAAAAATGAAAATGAAAGAAAAAAAGTAAAAATAAAATAATAATAATAATAATACATGCAGTCATAGAGTTCAATTAACTTCTCTTCCAGTAGGTGGAGCTGTGCTCACTGGGCCAAGCTTCTCCTCTCAATAGGTGGGAACCAATCACTGTGCAGCAGGTCTTCCTCCCAGACTGGGCGGGTCTCCAATCCTGAGTGCCTAGGACCTTCTCTAGTGTTTCCTCAAGCCAGGCTCTGCTCAACTGTGACACTCACCACAATACTTGCTACACGTCAGGTCTCTGTTCCTGGTAGTCCTGTTTTCATCAATGCCTGCCACTCTCTCCCTGTTTGCCTCCCTCAGACCCTAAGTTTGTAGAGCTTGGGGCTGGGAACCCTCAGCGAATTTGCTTGCTCTCTGGTATCCATGCCCACATTAGCTGGTGTAAGAGACCTCAGTTGTCAGCACTGGTGGGAGCGGTAGCCGGGAATTCCATGCCACGAGTCCCACAGCACACATGATTCCCTCGGTCTGGCCATCTTTCTCACGGGAGACCTGGGAGGGCCCCTTAAAGGAGAGCTGGAAGGGGCCCTTAATGTTTCCCCGCTTTGTGGAGAGAGATGCATAGGGAATTACACACCTGTCGTACTGGTTTCAATGAAGTTATCTCCTCTGCCCATGACGTCAGTTCTCTTCCATGGTGGTATCCCATGCAAATGGTGACCGTTCATTCCTTTTGCCAGGTGACCAATGCAACGGATGGGTCCTGACTGTGTCTCCGAAGCCCCATTTCAATTCAGTGGCCTTTTACCTCTGTAAATTCAGAAGGGCCGACCAGTTATTTCAGAGGGAATGTTAGTTCTGAGACACAAGAAGCAGGCAAATCTGAGCTTCTATGCAGCTGATCCGGGCTCTGTGTGTTTTCTGAGGGGCCCAGACTGTTCGCACCAGATCCATGTCAGGTCAGCATTGCCTAGTGATTCTGAACAAACAGCATTTAGACAGTTTATGACTCCCTATGCCTGCGCAGCTTAAGAGGTCAGAGACTTGATTTCTCCATGTTCGCCACCATGTTGGATCTCCTATATTGCTACTTTTTAATGTCTGTGCGTGTGCGTGCATATATATATATATATATATATATATATATATATATATATATATATATATTCTCCAGATTTTTCAAAATATGAAATATATGTGTCTTATTATACGCTCCCTAAATTCATTCATATTCATATATGTGGATTTATAACAAACTTTCCACAAGATTATACTCAGAAATAATCATCCACCTGAAATACATATTTCTTTCCTAGTACTGAAAAGTAACTTCATAGAATGGTGCATACAAACTTTAATATTTCTACAGATACTTACCCAGTGTAACATCAATGCAAGTAGATTCCTAGGGGACATGATGTGTATTTTGACGTTCATTTCTATTCAACACTGGTACATTACTATTTCTTCAGTTTATGCACATCATAGGATATATATTTCATCCACAAGTTAGAAAACTTGTAGGCATTTGTTTAATGATCAGTCACTTCCTGCTTCAGAATACATGTATTCCTCCATGTTTCTTGACTGGTCTTTTCATAAGACTTTTTCCAATTACAATATTTTCATTTTTCATTATCTCTTATGAAGCAAAACTCAAACACCCTTCATGATAAACCATAATCCTAAAATTACCATTAGATGTATAACTGGTTGGAATGAATGATTATATATCAATATAAGATTTCTTATATATTTTTAGATATCAATTCAATTCATTATTTAAAGTGGAACCAGTTAAATTATTTATTCACAGGATGGTCTATTCATGCATTATCTCTATATTCATAGACACAGGGTACACCTCTGTGTACCCCTAACACTAATGTATATGTCTTCAAAATATTGCTCCCAGAAATGGTGGAAGAAATATTCATGTCACCTGATCCACATATATATTTTATCACAGTAAAATTCTGAACAAAAAATGTAAAGGTCACACTTATGATTGTACCGAAGTCTAAAAGGAAAGTGAACATGGATAACTAAAAACATCCATGTGAAGATTGCCTAATGCTCTCAAATGTCAATCCTATTGGTGACAACATATTTGTTTCTTCCAATGATTATATATTCAAACTAAACCCTGTTGAAAATGTCTAATCCTATAACTCACTTTATACTTTGCCTGATTTCATAATGTCTCTATTGATACCTGCTTTCCTACTTATTTTCCCCAGTTCATCGTTGTGACTGACTCTTCACATGTACTGAAATTTTCATTCATTCTCTAACAGAAACCCTATTGCTAAAGAACTTTTGGTCCAAATCCTATACTCACTCTTCTTCCTAAACCTACCGACTATCTTCCTAATCCTACAACTATCCATTTTGACTGGATGTTCTCTTCTACATTAAATCTACCAAGGTACAAGGTCCTGTGCTTCAAATCATACCTAGATTTCTGTTTCCATACTGATATTTCACCTCTATATTCTTGTAATTATCGCACGTTCTCAATACCATTATTCATCGCCCAGAATGATTCCTAACCCAAATTGAACCTGTTATTAACCCTAAACATACACTGTTCCCTAAATCTCATTTTACAGAAGAGCAGCAACAGAGTTGTTCTTAAAATACAGGGAATTAGGGGACCTTCCACCTGCTGAAAACCTCAAAGGTCCATGCAGAAATGATACCTGAAGAAGTTGTAGGGAGGTATGAAAGACCTGAGAGAGCAAAAGTCCTATTCCAAGTCAAACAACCTGGTCAGGATAAAGGGATGTGTCCAAATCAGCATCTCTCTACTTATTTTAGAGAAGATGGACTAAACCAGACCTGTGTGGAGAGCTGTTCCCAGGTGTCTATGGTTGATATACCATTCTAACTTGTGAAAGTGTTCCAGGAAGTAGGAGCAGCCTCCATCTCATGGGACCCTTGGAAGCAAGTGTTAGGATAAAGTGGTTGCCAAGGCAGTGGCCTCATTCAGTTCCAAAGAAAGTGACATACCTCATTTCCTTGGTGATGGAACTCTCTGAACTTGCTATCCAAGAACCAAGACACCGAGAGGCAATCCCAGTCCATGTCCCTGTGGGCTCACTTGATTGGATTTTTGCAAGGACAGAGTCAGTCTTTCTTGGTACCTCCTGATGTGAGGATAGCCAAATACCAGGAGAGCTCTGAAGAGATACTTTTCCTGTGAAAGCAGGTAGTGGCTGGCCACTTTTTCCTGACAACTTCACAGAGTTGGTCAAGGAAACCAGATCTGATAGAGGACACGCCATTTTGGGGGAACATAATATGGCCCACCAGTCAGAGTTAACTCCGGAGAGTCACAGACCTACTTGAGGGAAGGAGGTGCATTTGTGAGTGTGGGTTTGTTGTTTTGTCTCATGTTCAGAGAATAGGTACGAAAGGCGGTTTGTTTGATTTGAAGTGAACTGTTTCTAGTAAGTCGTTTGACAAGATGAGTGTTTCTATGTCTGTGTATCCCACTGTGTCCGCGGTTGTAGACATGAGAAAAGAGAATGCAACAATGGATGTGTCCTGTCTAGTAGAAAGCTTCCCATTATGCATCCTGCCTAATTTATGAATAGAGTGCCGCTTGCCTTATGGATGGGCAATACCTACTACCTTCCTAAGTCTCTGTTTTCTTCTGAATTCTGGCCACTCTCCAGAATAGGCTCATGGTTTTGTGTCCAAGATATGTAACAACTCCAAGGTCTGTGACATGGCCATGTACAGGATAGCTGAAGGGAATGGCCAGCATCTCAGAAAACTCAGATATCAATGTGACCAGAAAAGTCTCAGTGGATATACCCTGCTTTTGGCCTTTTGCTTACCTATTGTTCTGTTGCCCTGAATATCAGGAAGGTCTTTGCCTCAGGCCACCCCTTTGTGAAGCCTGAAGAAAACAGTTTTCAAATTAAAATGAATGGGCATCACTTGTGGCTCTTTCTTAATTGCTTTGGAAAGGGATGTGTCTGAATTAGCCTCTTGGCCTTGTATGTGGCTGTGACTTTGATTCTCAGCAGCTGATGGATCTAAAGAATGATCCCATGTGTGCATCCAAAACCATAATTGCCAAAAGATCAGTCATTGTGGATGAAGTCTCTCGTCTTCCTCTGTTAGGTTTCTGACTTCCATCAAGTGAGAATTGGTATTCCTTGGGTCAAATGAGTTCTTCAAATTACTGCAGAGGTGCTTAGGTTTTTGCATGACACCAAATCACATAAAGAATCTATAATTGAAAGTCAGTAGGCCACAAATTGGAGAAACATAGCAGTATTAACGGGAGGCTTATTTGATCACTCCTGGTTCACAGGAAGGGTGTCCAGGCCAACATGACTTTAGGCAAATGAGGGGCAAGGGAGTTTATTTGGACACTGTCTTTGGGTGAGCCATTCATGGAAACCTTCAGCCAGAGGTTATGATGAGTGACTATATGGAAGAAGATGAGGACCTTGTTTGAGTGTTTTGGTTTTAATTGTGGTCATTTGTGTGGTGGTTGTAAGAAATATCTTGGTCCACCTGGGCTTGAACTCTGGTTGGATTCCCCTTAGAGACTGCGTTCTGGAACTGAACTCAGAGAAGTATTGCCATGAATTGTGTTGGGATATTAGGAGGCCACGCATGAGAGTCGCCCTTGGAAACTGAGACCTAGGCCCAGGGTGGCTTTCCACAGAGCACTGAGAATCTCAGCCAGGATAACACATGATTTTATTCTGAAAGACTTGGCAGCCATAGTTGAGTGTCAAAACACACATGGACCTCACATTGTAGACCTCAATTTACCTGGCTTCATGTGACCTTTTGGCCACTCTTTGGGAAGCCTTGCCTGTGAGAGTTCTCCAGAGCTTTCATTGAAAATGAGCTTCCTCATTATTTAATGGTTTCTGAATGAATTGAAACCCACAGTGCCTCCAACTTCATCCTTAACAATGGCTAGATGAATACCATGTAGTTATTAAAATTTCCATGACCAGGTGGCCCTGGAGAACCTTTGAATGTCCTGTTGCTGATCATGAGTATACCAGACAGTGCCTTGATTGACTGGATTTCATGAAAATGTTGTAGAAAAGAGATGCCAGTACGTTTGAGTCTGCTGAGTAGTGGGCCTAGAGCACTGGTGGGCAGGTGTGTGAAAAAACATCATTAGTAGGGCCATGAGGATCTACCATTGGATTCCAAATGGCTTGTGACTGACATGGTGCAGCCAGCAGATCCTTATTTGTAAAGTCATCTTTTTATATGGAGAGGTTTCAGGGCAATGTTCAGAATAAGGGTCATATGGACAAGGGGGCAATGGGGCAAGCTATGAGGGATAGAAGCCAGATTGGTGCGTTCTCCTGCACACCCTGACCTACCACACGTGACATAACTCGCTCCAGCACTGTGTCTCAGTTGGGCTTCTTGTATTTCATGAAGCAAATACTAAACTCTCAGTGCAGCAGGAAAAACACCACAAAAAGTGGAGAAGGACAAAATGACTTCACAGTTCACATGGGGAGACATTTAGTCACCAGTGGTCACTGTTTACCAACAAAGAGAGGATTCAGGCCTCCTGCTTCATGTTAATTGGAAAATAAGAACCCATGTCCTTCAGGTCAAAGTGATGGAGACCCACCTTTGATGTTCTCACTACAAAAGAAGATAAAGCTCCTGAAAACAACCTAAATTTCAAGTGCCCAACCTCAGAGTGAGATTCTCAAAAAGTCCTTAGGCCAGAAGAGCTCCATGTTTGTGGAGTGTTTACCCTGTCCCTTACTTTTAGAAAGTACTCTACCTCCACCAAAGATGTGAAATCTGGAGCATTTTCCATTCCAGATAGGTATTCACAGATTTTCTAACTCTTCTCCTATAATTGTGTCTTACTTGAGGCGAAAGTAATGTTAAAGCATTGTTCTGGATGAGAGTGGGAAGTATGTGACACTAACACATACCCTATCAGACTCTGAATACTATTTCTAATAGGATGGAGAAAAATAACCCAAACAGAATAGAAATACAAGCAGTTTAGAGGAGTCATGGTGTATATTTGGACTTGCCTTTTGCATGATACAGAGTAGGAGTTAAATCTAGTCAATTTTTTGTTGAAATAGTTCTCCATGTGTTTTTAAAGTTAACAAATTGTGAATTCCTGTCTCCCTTTCTCTGTAGCCCATTCAGCACATATATTTTTATATGGATATATAGAATCATACCTGGTACCACACATACATTCTTGTGAGGTGGATGAGTTGGCAGATACAAATTGTGAGAAGAGATCACTCCTACTAAACCGTGTTGGAACTGAATATTCAACCAATGGGTGAGCTTCCATGTTCAGTAAAATGAATATTTTTGGATCTGTGGATGATATATATTTTATGATGAATTTTGATTGACATATATGTTGCTATTTTTTTCTCTGTGTGTGTGTGTTTTGTGTCACTCGCCTGTTCTGTAAAACAACTTCAGAGAGAGAGGTTAAAAATTCATGCAAAGCTCTGATGGAGGTATCTAATATCTTAGTTTTGGTCTATTGCTTCTTCTAATTGGGTCATTTGTTGTGTCCCATGGACGAGGGCAGTGGTTCCTGTGCCCACCCCTGCAGCAACTCCTATTCCGAATAGGATGGCTAAAGTGAGGGATATATGTTCCCAGTTGAAACGGGTTGTATGCCCCCCTATTTGATCTTCAAATGAACCTGCATCATGATAGAGCACTCTGGGAAACATCTGCACCATTACACAATTAATCACATCTGTTGACCATTTCATGAAAACATAAACAATGTTTAATTATATACAATTATGCTGTTGTAGGGACGGACAAGGCAAGGCACCTAAGATAGCAACGAAGACAGCGAAACCGTCCTATTTGGTTGCAACCAGATTCAGAGGGCATTGCTTCTGTTGTAATCAATTATTCTCCTGAAACTCAAGTATAGGTAGTTTCAGAATTTTGTACCCAACATGTAAGGGAAGGGGCTCAGAAGTTCACAGTCTGCAGAAGTTCAAAAAAGCCGTTGTTGTTTCTGTTTTTTCCTCGGTTCTGGGCAAGTTAACTTTTCAAGGACACCTGGGAGGGAAAGAGCTTTTTCCTACCTTTCTTATTTTTCGCCCCTGACAGCTGTTACCATGGAGCCCTGATGGTAACTTCTTTATCTTAGAAATATAGCCATCTCTGTAAAGCCCCAGCTCACGGCCAGAGGCCTTGTTCAAATATTTTGTGGAAAACAAGTAATGGGGTGTCTAGCATAGAAGTGCTTATTTTTTTAGCCAGTGGCCAAGTAGAACAAGGCAACACTAAAAGAGGAAGTTTATCTACATTGAACTCTTTTATAGGGACTCTTTTGCTGAAAGTCCTAAAGTCAGCCATGGTGAAGACTTCTGTAGAAAGTCAGTTAAGAATTTTCTGTAGGCCTGGTACAGAAGGGGAAGACAGGGAAGGTGGGGCTGACAGCAGCTCCGAGGATCTGAGAATAAGGAAGGAGAGATGTAAAAGAATAATGGGAAAGGGGTTTGGTATTTTCCTAGTAACAAAAACTTGAGCTGCAGAACAGGTAGAGCAGAGGAGAAGACAAGAGTGAGTATCCCAAAATGCATGTGAGGGACTTTAAATTTTTAGTAAACTGTTTTCAGTGATGACAAAGCAACTTTAAAGGCCATTTTCATTACATCTTTGATAGGAGTCTGAGGGCTCTCCTCTGCTAGTTTCAGATTTGTGTTAGCTGGTAAGAGGACCTGGTAGGACCCGGTGCGGACACGGACAGGAGAAGAGAGGAGTGAGTCGGTGGATGAGAACCTGAGTACCTGCTAACTCAGCAAGGGGGCGATGGTCTGAGAACTGGGAGAGGTTTGGGTTTTTGATCTAATAATTGGAGGGGAGAAATCAGGTTGCTGAGGTGAGAGTGACAGCAGAGACTCTGGAGCACAAGGCTGAAGGTGAGGATCTATTGGATAAGCATAGTTCAGGATATGAGTGAAGGATGGAAAAGGCCTGCCCATAGGGGAATCTCCTTTCACCCTTTTGAGCACTTGCAGAAGTTAAAAAGGTCACACAAGGCTGGGGATGTGGCTCAATTGTAGCACGCTCGCTTGGCATGCGTGCGGCCCGGGTTTGATCCTCAGCACCACATACAAACAAAGATGTCGTGTCCGCCAAAAACTAAAAAATAAATATTAAAAATTCTCTCTGTCTCTCTGTCTCTCGCCTCTCTCTTTAAAAAAAATGGTCACGCAGAATTTGAGGATCTAGAGACCCCTCTGGGGGCCATCAGTTTTGGTTATCTAATTGGTAATATGGCCAATGCTGTGTACTGAATTTGATGAGGAGTTTGTGTTCCATCAGGCAGCCCCTGTATGCTCACATCCCCATGACGTACAGAAAAAGTCGGCCAGGCATTCTGGAATTACTAAAACGGAGTGATGGATTTTTCCTTTCCCCAGGTCCATGATCCTGTTAGTTGTACAAGTCCGATATTTACTGCCATTAGCCCCTTGAACTAGAGACCTTTTATTTGATAGAGGGCCCAATGGGGCCTTAAGCGCTGAGTTTATTGCCCCTGTATCCCCTTCAAAGTTTACTGGAGTCTCCTCCACTTCAAAAGATACGCTGAGCTCAGGGAGGGGATCTGAGCCCCGACTTTCGTAGTCATGCTGAAGAGTCAGAATGGCTGGCTGGCGTGGCTGCCTCTTTCTAGGGCACTCTTGAACCCAGTGTCCTCTTTCTTTACAGTAGGCACATTGATCTGAGGTCAGGGGTGGCCTCTGGCGTGGGACCAGATATCGCTTCCTGTCTCCCTGTTTCTTAATTTCTGGCCCTTTTGTTGTTGTGACCGGGACCTTAGTCAACTCCTTAGTCTGTCTTTTGTTTCTTTTATCGTCCTTTTGCTCCCTTCTCTTCCTCAGTTTCTCTCTTATAGTATACTTTCTGGGCTTCTCTGACTAAATCTCTCAAAGTCATATCTTGTAATCCATCTAAGCATTGTAACTTTCTTTAAATATCCAAGGCAGCATGCCCAATAAAGGCCATTGTGACAGATGCCTTTTGATCCTCTGCAT
The DNA here is from genome assembly GCF_048772815.1 of Callospermophilus lateralis. Classification (NCBI taxonomy): domain Eukaryota; kingdom Metazoa; phylum Chordata; class Mammalia; order Rodentia; family Sciuridae; genus Callospermophilus; species Callospermophilus lateralis. The sequence continues at coordinate 260,727 of NW_027512458.1, read as the reverse complement.
GAGGATCGAAAGGAGTATATCTCCTATATGCCTTTGTAATTCTCTCTAGAAACATAGAGGAAGATTCATCAGGCCTGCAGGCATGGTAGCCACGTCACCCCAAATGGAGTAGGGAAATAGCAGTGCGGCTGCCCGTGCCCGGATAAGGCCCAGTCACCAGCTGGTGTGGTAGTCACGTCACCCAAATTGTAGTAGGGGCCAAGCAGGCCTCCGCCCACGCCCGCAACAAAAGCAGACCTGTGACTGACCTGCGGAACAGGCACAGCGGCCTGCCACCATGGTAGACATGACACCCCAATTGGAGTAGTGGCAGAGCAGAGCATTCTCCTGCGCCCAGTACAAGCACAACGGCCCACCGGCGTGGTAGTCACGTCAACCCAATTGGAGTAGGGGCAGAGCAGAGCCTTTGCCCGCACCCAGAACAGGCCCAGCGATCTGCCAGCATGGTAGTCACGACACCCCAATGGCAGTAGGGCCAGAGCAGAGCCACCACCCGCTCCCGCAAGGTAGGCAGACCTGCAACCGACAGGCGGAACAGGCCCAGCGGCCTGCAAGTGCGGCAGACACGTCAACCCATTTGGTTCTTTGAAAAAATTAAAAAAATCGACAGAACATTAGCCATGCTAACGAAGACAAGAAGAGAGAGAACTCAAATTACTAGCATATGGGATGAAAAAGACAACATCATAACAGATATTTCAGATATACAGAAGATAATCCGAAATTATTTTGAATCTTTGTACTCTAATAAAATAGAAGATGGTGAAGGCATCGATAAATTTCTTAAGTCATATGATCTGCCCAGATTGAGTCAGGAGGATATAGACAACCTAAACAGACCAATATCAATTGAGGAAATAGAAAAAACCATCAAAACACTACCAAGTAAGAAAAGCCCAGGACCTGATGGGTATATAGCAGAGTTTTACAAAACATTTAAAGAGGAACTAATACCAATACTTTTCAAGTTATTTCAGGAAATTGAAAAAGAGGGAATTCTTCCAAATTCATTCTATGAGGTCAACATCACTCTGATTCCTACACCAGACAAAGACATTTCAAAGAAAGAAAACTACAGACCAATATCTCTAATGAACCTAGAGGCAAAAATCCTCAATTAAATTCTGGCAAATCAGATACAAAAGCATATCAAAAAAATTGTGCACCATGATCAAGTAGGATTCATCCGTGGGATGCAAGGCTGGTTCAATATACGGAAATCAAAAAATGTTATTCATCACATCAATAGACTTAAAAATAAGAACCATATAATCATCTCGATAGATGCAGAAAAAGCATTCGACAAAGTACAGCATTCCTTTATGTTCAAAACTCTAGAAAAACTAGGGATAACAGGAACATACCTCAATATTGTAAAAGCAATCTATGCTAAGTCTCAGGCTAGCATCATTCTGAATGGAGAAAAATTGAAGGCATTCCCCCTAAAATATGGAACAAGACAGGGATGCCCTCTTTCACCACTTCTGTTCAACATAGTTCTCGAAACACTGGCCAGAGCAATTAGACAGACAAAAGAAATTAAAGGCATATAAATAGGAAAAGAAGAACTTATATTATCACTATTGCAGATGACATGATTCTATACCTAGCAGACCCAAAAGGGTCTACAAAGAAACTAATAGAGCTAATAAATGAATTCAGCAAAGTGGCAGGATATAAAATCAACACATAAATCAAAGACATTCCTGAATATCAGTGACAAATCCTCTGAAACGGAAATGAGGACAACCACTCCATTCACAATATACTAAAAAAAAAATAATTGGGAATCAACCTAACAAAAGAGGTGCAAGTTTTATACAAGGAAAACTACAGAACCCTAAAGAGAAAAATAGAGGAAGATCTTAGAAGATGTAAAAATGTACCCTGTTCATAGATAGACAGAACTAACATCATCAAAATGGCGATATTACCAAAAGTTCTCTATATGTGTAATGCAATGCAATTCAAAATCCCAACGGCAGTTCTTTTAGAAATAGAGAAAGCAATCATGAAATTCATATGGAAAAATAAAAGACCCAGAATAGCAAAAACAACACTAAGCAGGAAGTGAGAATCAGGCCGTATAGCGATACCAGACTTCAAACTATACTACAGAACAATAGTAAAAAAAATAGCATGGTACTGGTACCAAAACAGGTGGGTGGACCAATGGTAAAGAATAAAGGAAACAGAAACCAATCCAAAAAAATACCACTATCTTATATTTGATAAAGGGGCTAAAAGCATGCAATGGATGAATGATAGCATCTTCAACAAATGGTGCTGGGAAAACTGGAAATCCATATGTAACAAAAAGAAAATGAATCCCTTTCTCTTGCCATGCACAAAAGTTAAATCAAAATGGAACAAGGAGCTTGATATCAAATCAAGACATGGTGTTTGATAGAAGACAAAGTTGTCTACGATCTACATACTGTGGGGTCGCCTCCAAATTCCTCAATAGGACACCCATAGCACAAGCGTTAATAACTAGAATCAACACATGGGACTTACTCAAACTAAAAAGTTTTTTCTCAGCAGAAGAAACAGTAAGAGGGGTAAATAGGGAGCCTACATCCTTGGAACAAATCTTTCCTCCTCACACTTCAGATAGAGCACTAATATCCAGAGTATACAAAGAACTCAAAAAATTTGTCAATAAGATAACAAATAACCCAATCAACAAATGGGCCAAGAACCTGAACAGACACTTCTCAGAGGAGGACATACAATCAATCAACAAGTACATGAAAAAATTCTCACCATCTCCAGCAGTCAGAGAAATGTGAATCAAAACCACCCTAAGATACCATCTCACTCCAGTAAGTTTGGCAGCCATTATGAAGTCAAACAACAACAAGTGCTGGCGAGGATCTGGGGAAACAGGTACACTTGTACATTGCTGGTGGGACTGCAAATTGGTGCAGCCAAATGGGAAAGCAGTATGGAGATTTCTTGGAAAGCTGGGAACGGAACCACCATTTGACCCAGTTATTCCCCTTCTCAGTCTAAAACCTAAAGACCTAAAAAGAGCATGCTACAGGGACACTGCTACATCGATGTTCATAGCAGCACAATTCACAATAGCAAGACTGTGGAACCAACCTAGATGCCCTTCAATAGAAGAATGAATAAAAAAAATGTGGCATTTATACACAATGGAGTATTACTGTGCATTAAAAATGACAAAATCATAGAATTTGCAGGGACATGGATGGCATTAGAACAGATTATGCTAAGTGAAGCTAGCCAATCCCTAAAAAAACAGATGCCAAATGTCTTCTTTGATATAAGGAGAGTAACTAAGAACAGAGTAGGGAGGAGGAGCATGAGAAGAAGATTAACATTAAACAGGGATGAGAGGTGGAAGGGAAAGGGAGAGAGAATGGAAACTGCATGGAAATGGAAGGAGAACCTCAGGGTTATACAAAATTACATACAAGAGGAAGTGAGGGGAAAGGGAAAAATAATACAAGGGGGAGAAATTTATTACTGTAGAGGGTGTAGAGAGAGAAGAGTGGAGGAGAGGGGACGGGAGGGGGGATAGTAGAGGATAGGAAAGGCAGCAGAATACAACAGACACTAGTATGGCAATATATGAATCAATGGATGTGTAAGTGATGTGATTCTGCAATCTGTAAACGGGGCAAAAATGGGAGTTCATAACCCACATAAATCAAAGTGTGAAATATTATTTATCAAGAACTATGTAATGTTTTGAGCAACCATATATAAAAATTTAAAAAAAAAGATAAATAAATTCGGTGAATAATGCACGAGAATCCTAATATTTCTACAGTAACTGACCCAGTTTAAAATCAATGCCAGTAGATTCCTATGGGACATGATGTGTATTTTGACGTTCATTTTTATTCAACAATGGTACATTACTATTTCATGAGTTTATGCACATCATAGGATATATATTTCATCCACAAATTAGCAAATTTATAGGCATTTGATTCAATTTCAATCGCTTCCTGCTTTACAACATATGCATTCCTCCAGGTTTCCTGACTGGTCTATTCATGAGACTTCTTTCCAAACATATTATTTTCGATTTCCATAATCACTTTTGAAACAAAACTCACACACTGTTCATGATAAACCAAAACACTAATATTACCATTAGATGTATAATTGGTGGGAATGAATGATTGTATATCAATATAAGATTTCCTGTAGTTTTTAAGATATCAGTTCAATCCATTATTTAAAGTTGGAACAAGTTATATTATTTATTCACTGTATTGTCTATTCGTACATTATCTCTAAATTCATAGACACAGGGTGCACCTCTTTGTAAACCCAATACTAATTTTACGTCTTGAATATATTGCTTCCAGAAATGGTGGAAGAAATACTCATGTCACCTGATCTACATATACATTTTATCACAGTAGTATTCTGGACAAATAATGTAATGGTCACGGTTATGATTGCACGAAGGACTAAATGGAAAGTGAACATGGATTACTAAAAACATCTATGTCCAGGTTGCCTAATGCTCTCAAATGTCAATCCTATTGGTGACTACATATTTTTTTCTTCCTAATATTATGTATTCAAACTCAACCCTGTTGAAAATGTCTAATCCTATCACTCACTTTATACTTTGCCTGATTTCGTAATGTCTCTATTGATATCTGCTTTTCTACATTTTTTCCCAGCTCATCATAGTGACTGACTCTTCATATGTGCTGACTTTAACAATCACTCTGTAACCTAAACCCTATTGTTAAAGAACTTTTGTTCCAAATGCTATACTCACACTTCTTCCTAAACGTACTATCTTCCTATTTCTATCAACTCTCCCTTTTTGACTGGATGTTCTCTTCTACATTCAATCATTATAGTAAATGTCCGGCGAGCTTCACAGGAGGAAACCACCAACAGACTATCTCATGCAACAGCAAAGGGTTTATTGAGTGTCCAGCATGCTGGTGCTCAGAGCTCAGTTGAATAGAGCAGATAGCCCTGAGAATAGCTTAAGTAGAGCTTATATACTTTACCTGGAGAGGGCAGGGAGGGAAGTTTATTGATGGATCGGGGTGAGTGGGCGATTTGCGTGCAACTGGGTGACGGAGCACATTCTGCAGTTGGGCAGTTGGGAACATCACATACTGGGAACAAGATTTGCAAGTATTTCTCAAGATTTCAACAGTGTTTTGTTAAGCATACAGAAAAACAGGAAGTGACAAGTACCTATTTTACTAACCTTTTATTCCCCACTTCTTCTTCTGGCTACTTTTAATCATAAAAATGATCATTGGGGGGGTGTCACATTCTATGTATACTAGTAGGGTATTACCATAAGTTTAACTCGTCCAATTTGAGCCTGGAGAAAAGAAATTACACGGTTGAGAAAACAGGGTTTAATAGTTAGCAATAACATGAGGATTACTATTGGACCGGCCAGGGTTGATAAAAACGTAGTTAACCAGGAAGACTGTGTGAACCAAGACTCAAACCACCTTTTTTGGGCCTCTCTGTCTCGTTGATGCTTTTCAAGGCATCTTTTTAATTTACTCTTAGATTTTATTACAAGTCCAGTATGCTCAGCATACAAACAACTTTCTTCTCTCAATGTAGCACAAAGCCCCCTTCTCTCATGACGAGGAGGTCCAACCCTCGAGTGGTCTGAAAAACAACTTCAGAGAGAGAGGTAAAAGACTCATGCAAAGCTCTGATGGAGGTTTCTAATATCTTAGTTTTGGTCTATTGCTGTCATTTGTTGGGTCATTTGTTGAGTCCCTTGGACAAAGGCAGTGGTTCCCGTTGCCACCAGTGCAGCAATTTCTATTCCTAATAGGATGCCTACATTGAGAGATATATATTTTCAGTGGAACCGGGTTGAATGCCCCCCTATTTGATCTTCAAATGAATCTGCGTCGTGATAGAGCACTCTGGGAAACATCTGCACGATTACACAATTAATCACATCTGTTGACCATTTCATGAAAACATTAACAATGTTTAAGTATATAGAATCATGCTGTAGTAGGGAAGGACAATGCAACTCACCTAAGATAGCACTGAAGACAGAGAAACAGTCCTATTTGGTTGCAACCAGATTCAGAGGGCATTGATTCTGTTGTAATCAACTAATCCTCTGAAACCCAAGTTAAGGTAGTTTCAGAATTTTGTACCCAACATGTAAGGGAAGGGGCTCAGAAGTTCACAGTCTGCAGAAGTTGAAAAAAGCAGTTTTTGTTTCTGTTTTTTCCTCGGTTCTGGGCAAGTTAACTTTTCAAGGACACCTGGGAGGGAAAGAGCTTTTTCTTCCCTTTCTTATTTTCCCATTGCCAGCTGTTACTACGGAGCCCAGTTGCTAACTTCTTTAACTTAGAAATGTAGCCATCTCTGTGAAGCCCCACGTCAAGGCCAGAGGCCTTGTTCACATATTTTTGTGAAAAACTAGTAAGGGCGTGTCTGGATTAGGAGTGCTAATTTTTTAGCCAGTGGCCAAGTAGAACAGGGCAACATGAAAATAGGAAGTGTAACTACATTGAACTTTTTTATAGGGACTCTTTTGCTGAAAGTCCTAAAGTCAGCCATGGTGAAGACTTCTGGAGAAGGTCAGTTAAAGACTTTTCTGTGGGCCTGGTATAGAGGGGAAAGACGGAGAAGGTGGGGCTGAGAGCAGCTCCGAGGATCTGAGAATGAGAAAAGAGAGATGTAAAAAAATAATGGGAAAGTGGTTTGGAATTTTCCTAGCAACAAATATTTGAGCAGTAGAACAGGTCAAGCAGAGGGGAAGATGGTAGTGAGTATCCCAAAACGCAGAGGGACTTTAAATTTGTAGTAAACTGTTTTCAGTGATGACAAAGCAACTTTAAAGTTCATTTTCATTACATCTTGGATAGAGGTCTGAGGGCTCTCCTCAGCTGGTTTGAGCTTTGGGTTAGTTGGTAAGAGGACCTGGTGGGACCCAGTGCGGGCACTGTCAACAGAAGAGAGGAGTGAGTGGGTGGAGGGGTACCTCAGTACCTGCTACCTCAGCAAGGGGTCAATGGTCTGAGAACCAGCAGAGGTTTGGGTTTTTGATCTAATAATTGTAGTGGAGAAATCAGGTTGCTGAGGTGGGAGTGACAGCAGAGACTCTGGAACAGAAGGCTGAAGGTGAGGATCTATTGGATAAGCATAGTTCAGGATGTGAGCCAAGAAGGGAAAAGGCCTCCACATAGTGGAATCTCCTTTCACCCTTTTGAGCACTAGCAGATGTTAAAAAGGTCATGCAGGATTTGAGGATCTAGAATCCCCTCTGGTGGCCATCAGTTATTGTTATCTAATTCGTAATATGGCCAATGCTGTCTACTGAATTTAATGCAGGGTTTGGGTTCCATCAGGCAGCCCCTGTACGCTAACATCCTCATGACTTACAGAAGAAGTCGGCTTTTCCCCCACACAGCCATGGCTGTTTTTGGCTTTGACAGTCGGCCGGGTAAACACAGTAATCTAGGCTAGCCAACCTGCATCTGGCTCTTGTGTCCCTACATCCATAATATCTGTTTCCATTATCTATGGTAAGGAAGGGATTTAATGGAATTTTAGTGGGATCCTCTTCATCAGGGATATCCCATTAGGAAAGACTTATAGCCAGCTGACAAATGTCTGGGTGGAGAGATGGTCACCAGGTCCCTAAGTGGGCTGCATGCAAGATAGATTATACTTCTTTTCCAGTAGAATTTGTGATCAGCCATCGCTGCTGAATGGGCTGATGAGGGTTAGGACTACTTGTGGCCAAGGGGAGAGTCTATAGGCTATTCCACACGGTGAATATGCAATTTGAAAGTGTTACCAGTCTTTTCCAGTTTCCAGCCAGAGTGTGGACAGGGCGCAGGCTTGAGATGAGAGGCATGGATCCAGGAAGTGATTCCGTTTACCTTTACCACTATAGATGTTATAAGTAGCACCTGGTATGGTCCTTTCCAGTGGGGTTCCAGGGATGACACCTGATATCATCTTACGTAGATGAAGTCTCTTACTTGATATTGATGTGGAGTCCCCTCGTCCCCAGTTTGGTAGGGAGTGGCCAGCTGTTTCCACAGGTATCACTGAGATCTTTCAAGAGCTTTAAGTCTGTCAAACAAGGGGGTGTGAAAGGGATCATTAGGTCTTAGAGTTGGGCTTTGGTCCGTTACTGGAAGAGAGGCACCCTAGATATTCACAGGGGGTGTGGTTACTCAAAGAAACAGAGGGCATATTTCTTGCACGAAACATTGTATAAGGCATGAGCATAGTCCAATCATTTATGCTGGTCTCTAAGCTTAATTTCGTTGAGGTCTCTTTAATGGTTCTATTTATTCTTTCTACCTGTCCTGAACTCTAGGGTCTGTAAGCACAATTAAACTTCCAATGAATCCCCAGGTTCCTGGCTAACCCCTGACTTACTTGGGACATGAACGCCGGTGCATTATCAGACCGTATTACCTTTGGCAGGCCGTATCTTTGAAAAATGTCTTTCAGGATCTGCTTGACCACCATTTGCACTGTTTCTTTTTTTTTTCTTTTAGTGGGGAAGGCTTCAATCCATCCTAAAAATGTATCTACAAAGACTAGAAGATATTTATGTCCATACCTTGCTGGCTTAATTTCAGTAAAGTCAACTTCCCAGAATTGTCCTGGTCTGGTTCCTCGTAGGTGCTTTCCTGCAGGAAGCTTGGAACGGTAAGAATTTACCAATTGATGGACTCGACAGGCTTTTTTTTAACCCATTCAGTTATTTCTTTTTGCTGTGAGTCAGTTAGTGGAAAACTCTGTTCTTGATACTTCAGAAATACCTGCAGTTTCTTTGAACCAAGGTGAGTGTGTTGATGTGCATTTTCTACTGACATATTTAGAGCTGTGACTATAGGAGTTTTTACTAAAGGATTTAGAAATTCCACTTGGGGGCCTTCAGGGTTAAAAGTTATTTTGGACCGGAACTTGGTGAGCAGATCTCTGCCCATCAATGGGGCTAGGAATTCTGGGATTATTGGGAAGGAGTGATGGATTTTTCCTTTCCCCAGTTCCATGATCCTCTTAGTTGTCCAAGCCCGATATTTACTGTCATTAGCCCCTTGAACTAGAGACCTTTTATTTGATAGAGGGCCCAATGTGACATTAGGGGTGAGTATATTGCCCCTTTATCCACTTCAAAGATTACTGGGGTCCCCTCCACTTCAAAAGTTACCCTGAACTCGGGGAGGGGATCTGAGCCCCGACTTTCATACTCATCCTCCAGAGTCAGAATGGCTGACTAGCGTGGCTGTCCCTTTCTAGGGCACTCTTTGGCCCAGTGTCCTTTTTTTTTTTTACAGTTGTTACATTGATCTGAGGCCAGGGGTGGCCTCTGGCATGGGACCAGGTATCCCTTCCTGTCTCCCTGTTTCTTAATTTCTGGCCCTTTTATTGTTGTGACCAGGACCTTAGTCAACGCCTTAGTCTGTCTTTTGTTTCTTTTATCCTCACTTTGCTTCTTTCTCTTCCTCAGTTTCTCTCTTAAGGTATATTTTCTTGGCTTCTCTGACTAAATCTCTCAAAGTCATATCTTGTAATCCATCTAAGCATTGTGACTTTCTTTTAATATCCAGGGCAGTTTGCCCAATAAAGGCCATCATGACAGATGCCTTTTGATCCTCTGCCTGTGGATCGAAAGGAGTATATCTCCTACATGCCTCCATAATTCTCTCTAGAAACATAGAGGGAGATTCATCAGGCCTTTGAATAATCTCTATTACCTTGGCCAAATTAGTTGGTCGCCTAGTGGCCACTTGGAGGCCCACTATTATAACCTGGTGATAAGTGGACAGATGCTTTCTCACTTCAATGTTGTTGGTGTCCCAGTTGGGTTGTTTCAAGGGAAAACCAGCTTTGATTAAGTTGGGAAGATGTGTCCGTCTCCAATCTGGTCGGAGGACATTTTTTTATAGCTTCCAGGAAGATTCTCTTTTGTTCCTCTGTCGTGAAGAGAGTCCCTAGGAATTGTTGACAGTCATCCCAAGTAGGCAGGTGTGAAAACATCAATGACTCAACCAGACCTGTGAGCCCGATGGGGTCCTCGGAAAAAGGGGGATGGTTATTTTTCCAGTTATATAGGTCGGAAGAGGAGAAAGGCCAATATTTGTAGGCTTGCATTTTCCCCCCATGGCCTTCGTCAATCAATGGTCCGTAGGGACATAGGGGGAGCATCAGAGGAGGTCCAGGGTTTTCAATCATTCGCCACCATCAAGTTCCCTTAGCTGGGCTAGCTTCCTCCTGCGGAGGAGGGGCTGTGTGTGCTGCGGGGGAGTTATCTGGAGGGTGCTGGGCCAGCTTAGATTCCTCCAATGGTAGAGAGGCTGAGTCAACTGCAGGAGAATCACTTAGAGGGTGTTGGTGGTTGGGGGACGAGGGCAGGGTATAATATGGGGGAAGAGAGTCCAGTAGAGTCAAATCTTGTGACTCAGGGATTACAAAGGGTGGAGGAGGAGGAGGAGCAGAGGGTTTGAGAGATCATGGGGGAAGGAGTAGGAGCAGGGGAAGGGACAAAGAAAGGCTTCGCCCATTGAGGAGGAGATTTGCAGAGGTCCTGCAAAGTTAAGATATATGGCTGTTGATCCGGATGGCTATGTGTGCCTGGGTGAAAGACAATATCTCTGACTTCTTAAATTAGTGGGAAATAGAAAGATCCTTCTAGGGGCCATCCAAATTCAAAGGTGGGCCATTCTGAGGCACAGAGATTCCGAAAGGTCCAACGTTTTACTAAAAAAGAAAGATTCTGAGCCCTTAAGCGGACTTTGGTCCAGTGATCAAGGGTCAGGGACAGGGGCATTGAAGTGCTGTGTCCCATAATGAAAGATACACAAAGAGTGAATGCAAGACACACGACACAGACAAGACAAGACAATAAAGACATTCAATGGACATCCAAAACTGAGACCAGGACTGAGTAGCCAGCAAAACCCAATGGCCTGGCAATTCCGAATCTGATACAAAATATTACTGAGTTGAGGAGACTATTGTTCCTCGATTTCCCGAGTCTTTGGGAAGTCCCCCAGGGACGTGGCCTGTGGCTCTGTGACACGTCTGTCAGCCACCATTGGAGAGAACTCACGCTCTTCATCGACAGCCATTTTGCCAAGCCCTAACCTTAACACTGAAACAAGAAAGAGGGGCCTTACTTAACCCGAGAGGAACCCGTTAGGGTCTTTTGTCTGCCGCTGCCAAAACTCGGTGGAATCTCCATATGTAAAGGTCGGGCGAGCATGGAAGGAAGAGACCACTAACAGACTGTCTTATCCAACAGCAAAGGGTTTATTCTGGGTCCAGCATGCTGGGGCTCGGAGCTCACTTGAATAGATCAGAGAGCCCTGAGAACAGTTTAAGCAGAACATATATATTTTCCTTGGAGAGGGCAGGGAGGGAAGTTTACTGATGGTTCAGGGCGAGTGGTCGGTTTGCGTGCAACCGGGTGAGGGAGTACATTCTACACTTTGGCACTTGGGGACAGCACATTCTGGGAACAAGATTAGCAAACAGTTCTCAAGATTTTAACAGTGTTTTGTTAAGCATACAGAAAAACAGGAAGTGACAAGTACCTATTTTATTAACCTTTCACTACCGACTATCCTTTTTGACTGAATGTTCTCTTCTACATTCTATGATCCAAAGTACAAGGTCTTATGCCATTGTATATCAATTTATTCAAAGCTAAGTATCCCAATCAAGGGCCCAGTGCCCTTCTGGGCTTCAAATGTTACTTAGATTTCTGTTTTTATACATATATTTCACCTATATATTTTTATACATATTGCAGGTTCCCAATACCATTATTTATTCAGCATAATGATTCCTAACCCAAATCAAACATGTTATTAACCCTAACCATACATGGTTCCCTCAATCTAACTTTACAGAAGAGCAGGGACAGAGTTGGTCTTACAATACAGGAATATAGGGAATCTTCCACCTGCTGATAACCTCAAAGGTCCATGCAGATATAATCTCTGGAGAAGATGTAGGCAACTCTGAAAGACCTGAGAGTGCAAAAGTCATCTTCCATGGAAAACAACCTGGTCAGGGTGAAGTGTTCTGTCTGAATCAGCCTCTCCATTCTTAATGTAGAGAAGATGGACCAAATGAGACCTGTGTGGAGAGCTGCTCCTGGGTGCCTATGGGTGATATACCATTCTAACTTGTGAAAGTGTCACAGGAAGCAGGGACAGCCTCCATCTGATGGGAAGCTTGGAAGCAACTCTTAGGACAGATTGGTTGCCAAGGCAGTGAACTCATTCAGTTTCTGACGGAAGTGACCTCACCTCACTTCCTTGGTGATGGAACTCTGTGAACTTGCGATCCAGGAAGCCAGTCAAACATTGACAGTCCCAGTCCCAGTCTCAGTGGTTATACTTTTTGAATTTCCCAACGACAGAGTCAGTCTTTCTTGGTACCTACTAATGTTAGGATGGCCAAATGGCAGGAAAACTCTGAAGAGGGGCCTTTCCTGAGAAAACAGGTAGTGGCTCACCGCTGGCTCCTGACAACTTCAGAGAGTTGGCAAAGGACACAAAATCTGAGACAGGACAGGCCATTTCGGGGGAACATAGAATGGCCCACAGTCAGAGGACACTCCAAATAGTCACAACCTACTTGGAGGAAAGAGGTGCCTTTGTGGGTGTGGGTGTGGGTTTGTGGTTTTGGCTCATGTTCTGAGAAGAGGTAGGAAAGGAGGTTTGTTTAGTTTGGGGTGAATTGTTTCTAGTAAGTCATTTGACAATGCGAGTGTTTCTGTGTCGCTGTATCCCGCTGTGTCTGTTATTGTAGATATTAGAAAAGAGAAAGCATCAATGGATGTGTCCTGTCTTTTAGAAAGCTTACCAGCATTCATGCTGCCCAATTTATAAATGGAATGCGGCTTGCCATAATGATGGGCAACACCTACGATCTTCCTTAGTTCCTGTTTTCTTCCTGAAATCTGGCCACTCTCCATAATAGGCTCATGGTTTTGTATCCAAGATATGTACCACCTCCATGCTCTGTGACATGGCCATGTACTGAATAACTGAAGTGAATTGCGAGCATCTCAGAAAACTCACATACCTGTTTAACCTGTAAAGTCTCATTGGAGAAACCCTGCTTTGGGCCTTTTGCTTACCTATTGTTCTGTTTCCCTGAATGTCAGGAAGGTCTTTGCCTCAGGACAATGCTTTGCGAAGTCTAAAGAAAACCTTTTTCAAATAAAAAAGAATGGGCATCAGCTGTGGCTCTTTGCTTAATTGCTTTGCAAAGAGATGTGTATGAATCAGCGTCTTGGCCCTGTGTTAGGCTGTAGCTTAGATTCTCAGCAACTGATGGATCTAAAGAAAGATCCCATGTGTGCATCCAAAACCAAAATAGCAAAAGAGCAGTAATTGTGGATGAAGTCTTTCGCCTTCCTCTGTAAGGTTTCTGACATCAATCAAGTGAGAATAGGGATCCTTTAGGTCAAATGAGTTCTTCAGTTCCCTGCAGAGGCTAGCCCATAGGTGGTTGGGTTTTCTCATGACTCCAATTCATATAAAGAATTTAAACCCCACAGTCAGTAGTTCTCAAATTTGAGAAGAGGATCAGTATTAATGGCAGGCCTATTTGATCACTCCTGGTTCACAGGAAGGGTGTCCAGGTCACGCAGAATTTAGGTAAATGAGGGGCAAGAAAGCATATTTTGGACACTCTCTTTTGCTGCATTCCTCATGAAAATCTCCAGTCAGAGGTTATGATGAGTGTCTATATGGAAGAAGATGAGGGCCATGTGGGAGTGTTTTGGATTTAATTGTGGTTATTTTTGTGGCAGTTGGAAGGGATGACTGAGTCCACCTGGGTTTGAACTCTGGTGTGATTCCCCTTAGATTCTGAGTACAGGAACTGAACTTAGAGAAGTATTGCCATGAATTGTGTTGGGATTTTAGAAGACCAAGCATGAGAGTCACCCTTGGAAACTGAGATCTAGGCCCAGGGTGGCTTTCCAGAGACCACTGGGAATCTCAGGCTTGATATCACATGATTTTATTCTTAACGACTTGGCAGTCTTAGTTGAGAGTCAAAACACACATGGACGTTACATTGTAGACCTCAATGGGCCTGGATTTATGTGACACTTTGGCCAATCTTTGGGAAACCTTGCCAGTGAGAGTTCTCCAGAACTTCATTTGAAATGAACTTCCACAACATTTAATGGTCCCTGAATGAATTGAAACCCACATGCTGCCAACTTCATCCTTGAAAAATTGTTAGATAAATACCATGAAATTTTTGAAATTCCCATGACCAGATGGCACTGGAGAAACTTTGGTTGTCCTGTTGCTGAACATGATTATTCAGGACAGTGATTTGATTGACTGAGTTTCATGAAAATGGTGTATAACAGAGATTCCAGGAAGTTGGACCCTGCAGAGTAGTGGGCCTAGTGCAGTGAAGGGCAGGTGTGTGATAAAAAAAAATCTGTGGTGGGGCCATGTGGATCTGCCATTGCCTTCCAATTGGCGTGTGACTGACATGGTGCAGCCAGCAGACGCTTCTATGTAAAGGTATCTTTTTATATGGAGAGGTTTCAGGCCAATGTTCAGAATCCGGTTGCTATGGTCAAGGAGGCAAGCTATGTGGAAGAGAAGCCTGGTTGGTACATTCTTCTGCAGGCCCTGACCCACCACAGGTGACAGAACTCCCTCCAGCACTGTGTCCCAGGTGAATTCCTTGTATTTCTTGAAGCAAATACGAAACTCCCAGTGCAGCAGCAAGAAACACCAGGAAAACTGGAGGATGACCAAATGGCTTCAGAGTCCACAAGAGTAGACAATTAGTCCCCAGTGGCCACAGTTTACCTACAAACAGAAAATTAAAGACAGCTTCCTCATGTTTATTGGAAAATAAGAAATCATGTATTCCAGGTCACATAGAAGCATACCCAGATTTGATTGTCTCACTACAAAGGAAGCTAAATATCCTGACTACAACACATATTTCAAGTGCCCAACCTCAGAGGTAGTTCCTCAAGAAGTCTTTAGTCCAGCAGAGCTCCATGTTTGTGGAGTGTTTACCCTGTCCCTTACTTTTGGAATCTCCTCTACTACCTCCAAGTTTGTGAACTCGTGAGCATATTTGATTCCAGATATGTATTCACAGATTTTCTAACTCTTCTCCTCTAATTGTGTCTAACTTGGGGCCAAGGTAATCTCAAGGCATTGTTATGCATGAGAGTGGGAAGATACTTTTGTAGCATATATTTGCATAAACATTGGAATCATTTTCCAAATGATTCCAAATCCCTGACACAAACCCATGCCAACTAGACTCTGACTACTAATTCTAATATGATGGAGAAAATTAACCCAAACAGAATAGAAATACAAGCAGATCAGAGGACGAATGGTGTATCATTGGAATTGTCTTTTGCTTTATATAGGGTAGGAGTTATAAATCTAGTCAATTTTTTGTTGAAATGGTTCTCCATGTGTTTTTCAAGTTAACAAATATGTGAATTCCTGTCTACCTTTCTCTGTATCCTATTCAGGGCATGTATTTTTACATGCACATATAGAATCCTACCTGGTACCACACGTACATTCTTGTGAGGTGGCTCACTTGGCAGACACAAATTGTGAAAAGAGATCACTCCTACTAAACGCTGTTGAAACTGAAAATTCAAACTATTGATGAGCTTCCTAGTACAATAAAATTACACATGAATCCATGTTCAGTAAAACGAATTTATCTGGATCTGTGGATGACATATATTTCGTGGTGAATTTCAATTGGCTTATATTGCTACTTTTTAATGTCTGTTTGTGTGCGTGCCTCTGTGTGTGTGTGTGTGTGTGTGTGTGTGTTTATATATATATATACACACACACTCTACAGATTTTTCAAAATATGAAATATATGTGTCTTATTATACACTCCGTAAATTCATTCATATTCATGTATGTGGATTAATAATCAACTTTTCACAAGATTATTCTGAGAAATATTCATCCACCTGAACTACATATTTGATTCCTAGTACTGAAAACTAACAGTAAATGGTGCATACAAATCCTAATATCTCTGCAGTAACTGACACAGTTTTATATCAATGCAAGTAGATTCCTATGGGACGTGATGTGTATTTTGTCTTTCATTTCTATTCAATACTGGTACATTACTTTTTCTTCAGTTAATGGACATGGTAGGATATATATTTAATCCACTAGTTCAGAAATTTATAGGCATTCTGTCTTACTTTCCATCACTTCCTAATTCAGAAAACATGTTTTCCACAGGGTTTCTTGACTGGTCTTTTCCTGAGACTTCTTTCACAAAATGCAAAGGTCACACTTATGTTTGTACCGAAGTCTAAATGGAAAGTGATTATGGATTACTAAAAACATCTATGTCCAGGTTGCCTAATGCTATCAAATGTCAATCCTATTGGTGACTACATATTTGTTTCTTCCTAAGATTATATATTCAACCTCAACACTGTTGAAAATGCCTGATCCTATCACTTACTTTATACTTTGCCTGATTTCCTAATGTCTCTATTGATATATGGTTTCCTACATATTTTCCAGAGTCCATCAATGTGACTGGCTCTTCACATGTACTGATATTTACATTCATTCTCTACCCGAAACCCTACTGTTAAAGAACGTTTGGTTCAAATCCTATACTCACTCTGCTTTCTTAACCTACTGAATATCTTCCTAATCCTACTGACTATCCTTTTGACTGGATGTTCTTTTCAACATTCAATCATCCAAGGTACAAGGTCCTATGCCATTGTATATCAATTTATCTGAGACATCTGTGCAGAATATAATTCAAAGCTGAGTATCCCAATCAAGGGCCCAATGCACTTCTGGGTTTCAAATCTTACCTAGATTTCTGTGTTCATACTTATATTTCACCTATATATTCTGTAAATATCGCAGGTTCCCAAAACCATTATTCATCGCACAGAATGATTCCTAACCCAAATCAAACCTGTTATTAACCCTAAGCATACACTGTTCCATCAATCTATCTTTACAATAGAGCAGGGACAGAGTTGGTCTTACAATACAGGAATTTAGGGTATCTTCCACCTGCTGAAACCTCAAAGGTCCATGCAGAAATGATCCCTGGAGAAGACTTAGGCAGCTATGAAGGACCTGAGAGCACAAAATCATCTTCCATGGCAAAAAAACCGGTCAGGATGAAGTATTGTGTCTGAATCAGTCGCTCTGTTCTTAATGTAGAGAAGATGGACAAAACCAGGCCTGTGTGGAGAGCTGTTCCATGGTGCCTGTGGTTGATATACCATTCTAACTTATGACTGAGTCAGAGAAAGTAGGGGCAGCCTCCATCTCATGGGACCTTTGTAAACAACTGTTAGGACAAAGTGGTTGCCAAGGTATTGACCTCATTCAATTCCTGAAGGAAGTGACCTACCTCACTTCCTTGGTGATACAACTCTCTGAACTTGGGATCCAGGAAGCCAGGCACCCAGAGCCAGTGCCAGTCCCATTCCCAGTGGGCACACTTGTTTGAATTTTCCAAGGACAGAGTCAGTCTTTCTTGGTACCTCCTGATGTGAGGATGACCAAATGCCAGGAGAACTCTGAAGAGGGGCCTTTCCTGAGAAAGCAGGTAGTGGCTCATTGCTGGCTCCTGACAACTTAACAGAGTTGGCAAAAGGGACCTGATCTTATACAGGACAGGCCATTTGGGGGGAACATAGTATGGTCCACCAGTCAGAGGACACTCCGGATAGTCACAGACCTAGTTGTGGGAATGAGGTGCCTTAGTGGGTGTGGGTGTGAGTTCGTGGTTTTGTCTCATGTTCTGAGAATAGGTAGCAAAGGTGGTTTGTTTGGTTTGGAGTCGACTGTTTCTAGTAAGTCGTTTGAGAAGGCGAGTTTTTCTATGTCTGTGTATCCACTGTGTCCGTGGTTGTAGTTATTAGAAAAGCCAATACATCAATGGAGGTGTCCTGACTAGTCGGAAGCTTCCAGGAATTTATTCTGCCCTTTTTATGAATGGACTGCAGCTTGCCTTTTGGATAGACAACACCTACTATCTTCCCAAGTTCCTGTTCACCTCCTGATTTCTCTCCTCTCTCCAGAATAGGCTCATGGTTTTGTGTCCAAGATATGTACCACCTCCAAACTCTGTGACATAGCCATATACTGGATAGCTGAATGGAATGGGAACATCAGAAACCTCAGAGATCAGTGTAACCAGAAAAGTCTCAGTGGAGAAACCCTGCTTTGGGCAATTTGCTTACCTATGGTTCCCTTGCCCTGAATGTTAGGAATGTCTTTGCCTCAGGCCACCCGTTTGTGGAGCCTGAAGAAAACAGTTTTCAAATTGAAATGAATGGGCATCACCTGTGGCTCTTTGCTTAATTACTTTGGAAAGGGATGTGTCTGAATCAGCCTCTTGGCCCTGTGTGAGGTTGTGGCTTTGATTCTCAGAACCTGATAGATCTAAAGAAAAATCCCATGTGTGCATCCAAAACCAAAAT
Organism: Callospermophilus lateralis; assembly: GCF_048772815.1. Lineage (NCBI taxonomy): Eukaryota > Metazoa > Chordata > Mammalia > Rodentia > Sciuridae > Callospermophilus > Callospermophilus lateralis. The sequence goes on along the minus strand of NW_027512458.1, from coordinate 242,240 downwards.
TGCCAAAAGAGCAGTCATTGCTGATGAAGTCTTTCACCTCCCTCTGTAAGTTTTTTGACCTCTATAAAGTGAGAATAGGAAAGATACACCAAGTCAATTGATGGCTCCTATTGGAAAAATTCTATCACTGATGACAGCATCAGCATAAGTACCCCAACACTACGACAATTCGCTGCAGCAGCAGATAGTTCACAATGCATACAAGTGAGTTCACAATGCATACAAGTGATACATAATCCAGGCAAGTTCTGCAAGCAGTTCAGTGATGGCTATTGCAGAATCTGTAGATTGGTTTTATCTTTGTCTTCACTGGCACTGGGATGAAAATAGGAATTCTGGCAGTAATGGCTAAAGAAAAAATTATGTAACATTCCTGAGGGCACTAAAAGAAAACAATTTTCTTAACAATTTACATTATCTTGAAGAGAATAATTAATTATAATGAAAAGGAAAAGTGAAAGTAAACAAGCACGTCTGTTAACCTCCTATTTTTTCACATATTAAGACAATCCTGAACAGTTGTTTTCAGAATTTAAATTAAACAATTTAATTCACGTGAATAAAAAAAATGGATATATTATTTCATTAGCACTCATCATATGTGATATATGGACATATGCACATTCAAATATATAACACAAAACACAAGTGTGCACACATAATAAATACATACAACACATAATATAATAGTAAAGGCCTTATAACTTTTTACATGTGAAATCACCATTGCAATGTTTAAAAACTCTATAGTCAAAAAATAGAACTGATAAGCAAAACATTATCCTAGGTCTGTATGAGCTCAAAAAAAACAAAGGAGAACTTCATGATGTGGGAAAGGGCAATAATAAAATAGATATTGAAAAAAGCATCCCTGTTCTGTCGCAGATGTAAGGATAGCCAAACTGGAGTTTTCGATATCAGCTGTTATGGATTTGAGCCAAATCATCTTATTTTGGTCTATTGAAAGCGCTTCAGTTAATCTCTCTGGAATCCAAATCGGCTGCTGTTCTCCTTTTGGAAACACATAAACAGACCCCCGACTCCAGGCAATCACTGGGTCGGGACCTTAGTTAATCTCTCTGGAATCCAAATCGGCTGCTGTTCTTCCCGTGGAAACCCAAAAACAGACCTCCAACTCCAGAAAATTAATGGGTCAGGACCTTTCCATTTTCCTGTTAGAATATCCTTCCAAAGTACCTCGGGCTTATACACATTTTTTGGACACTTATGCCTTTCTGCAGCACTAAGTCCTGAAAATCCAAATTTAAAAAGTTTAGATTAAAAAGGGTTATTTTAATTTTATCTTTGGGGAATTTATATTCCTTCCCAATTATGTCTTCTTACTTTAATGAGTACATTTTAATAGTGTGATGTGCTCTTTCAACTATGGCTTGTCCCTGTGGATTGTATGGGTTTCCTGTTATATGAGTAATGCCAAATGATGAGCAAAATGGTTTAAAAGAGGTAGAAGTATAACCGGGGGCATTATCTGTTTTTTACTGTTTTGGAATGACCACAGTGGCAAAATTTTGTAAGCAATGAGCTATAACATCTTTAGTTTTTTTTTCCCCCATGAAGGGAGCCCATCAAAAATCCAGAAGAAGTATCAACTGTAACATGCAAATATTTTACTTTTCCAAATTCTGGCAAGTGTGTGACTTCCATCTGCCATATATGGTAAGGTATCAATCCTCTAGGATTGACTCTAAGATTAAAATGTGGTAAAATGGTCACACAATTTTGACATTGTTTTATTATTTGTCTAGCTTGCTCCTTAGTTATTTTAAAATGCTTTTGTAAAGTATTAGCATTGATATGGAACTTTTCATGAAAATTTATAGCTTCTTCTAGTGTAGAGAAAATATGTATGTATGTCATGTGTAGTTTTACCTGCTAAATCATTGCCCAAACTAAGGGCTCCAGGCAATCCTGTATGTGCCAAGATATGTCCTATTAAGAATGGATCTTTTCTGTCCCAGATTAGACTTTGTATACTGTAAAGCAAAGAGAAAACAGTAGAGGAAGGGGAAATCCTACCAGCATCTTCAAGGGATACTATAGCATTAACTATATACTGACTTTTGGAAAATAAATTAAACACAGAATCTTTAAACATCACAAAAGCTTATAATACTGCATTAAGCTCTACCTTTTGAGCTGATTGTTGGGATGCTAAAAATGTAAAAATTTGATCAGGTGTAACTATTGCTGCTGTACCATTATTTGACCCATCAGTGAATATATTTGGAGCATTCATGATAGGTGTTTTCTTGTAATTTTTGGAAAAATTGCAGGATGCAATGACCCAAAAGACAATAAAAGATTAGATGGTAAGTGGTTATCAAATGAAACATTAGATTTACACAGGATTATTGCCCAAGTATTTAACTCATTAGCTAATTCATCAATTTGATTCATAGTGTATGGAGTAATAATTTTATTGGGAGAAATTCCAAACACTCCCTTTGCTGCTTTTATTCCTATTAGTATTAATTGTCCCTAAGCCTCAGGATACCTAGTAATAATAGTGTTAGAAGAATAAGATAAATGTATCCATAATAATGGACCTTCTTGCCAAAATACTCCTGTAGGAATATTTTTTTGTTGGTAGCACAATGAATAATAGAGGCATTATTTTATCAAATCTATCCAAATGCATATTTCCCATATATGTTTCAATGATTTTTAATGCCTTTCTTGCTTCAGGCATTAACATTCTGGGTGAATTTGGATCAGATGGACCTTTTAGGATATCAAATATAGGTCCCAACTCTCCTGTTGGTATACCTAGATAAGGCCTTATCCAATTAATGTCTCCTAATAACTTTTGAAAGTCATTAATTGATTTGAGTTGATCTACTCGTATTTGAATTTTTGGTGGACTGACCATGGTTGAGGATAATAGAACTCCTAAATAATTAATTGGAAAATTTAATTGTACTTTATCAATTGATATCCCTAGATTATAATTTCTTAATAAGTTTGTAAGTGTGGCATAACATTCTAGCAATGGGTTTTTAACTTGTGTGCTAATAACACATCATCCATATTGTGAAATATTTGTAGTTCAGGATTTTGATTTCTAAGTGGCTGGATTACTTTGTTAACATAAATTTGACAAATAGTTGGGCTGTTAGCCATCCCTTGAGGGAATACTTTCCACTCATACCTTTGATCAGGACCTTCATGATTCAGTGCAGGGATAGTAAATGCAAAACTTGGACTATCCTCAGGAAGAATTGGAAATGAAAAAAAAAAAAAACAATCTTTAATATGTATAACTAAAACATACCAGGTTTTTGGCAAAGAAGACAATTGAGGAATCCTTGATTGAGCAGGTCCCAAAATAACCATCTCATTATTAATGGCTCTTAAATCTTCCAATAATCTCCATTTACCAGATTTCTTTTTGATGACAAGAATGAAAGTATAATGGGGAGATACAGAAGGTTGTATATGTTCTTCCGCTAATTGTTGTTTGACCAGGAACTGGGCTGCTTGTATCTTTTCTTTAGTCAGGGTCCACTGAAGAAGCCATACTGGTCTTTCTGATTTCCAAGTAATTTTTATTGTCTCAGTGGCCCTTTCTGAAAATCCAACCCATGTCTGTCTGTTGCTTGGTCTATTTGTATTGGTGCTGATATACCTTGATCTTGTTTTTCTAATCTTTTTCCTTTCCTAAAACCTTCTCTAGCCATAATAGTGGGTGCATTTTGATTGATGTTATTTGTTAATGTCAAACCTAATTGATCTAGGACATCTCATCCCCATAAATTTACGGGAAGATGATCCAATACATATGGCTGTATAGTTCTTTCACATTCTTCAGGATCCTTCCAATCCAATGCCATTGCACTTCTATGGGGATTAGTTGCCACTCCTAGGTCTCAAAGTATTTTAGTGTACTGTTGTAATGGCCAATGTTTTGGCCATTCTTGATGAGAGACGATGCTAACATCTGCACCTGTATCAAGTAGCCCATTAAATTCATGTCCTTGAATATTTAGTTTTAGCCTGGGGCGAGAATCTAAATTTAAAGAAAGCATAACCAAATCTACACCTGTGGAGACAATCCTTTGAAACCTCTTTCTACAGCACGACTGGAAAATTGATCATGCAGACTGAGTATTATTAGTAACTGTGCTATTCTATCTCCTGGTGAAATTACTGATATGTCCTTTGGAGAACTGGGTATAATTTTATTTCACCTTCATAATCCGGATCAATTACCCAAGGACTTATCATAAGTCCTTTTAGATTAGAAGAGCTGCGTCCCAATAATAAGCCTACCGTTCCTTTGAGAAGAGGTCCTCTCACCCTGTGTGAATGATTTGAACCCCCATCTCTACAGTTAGTACTGATCTGACGGAGGTGCAGATATCTAACCCTGCGCTCCCTCTGATTTGTCTGATGAGGCGTCTGATGGACAATGTGTCCTGGGCACTACACTGATGGGGTTGCTGGGTTCCTCCAGTGCTCTGTATATTTGTGGTTTTGGGCCCCAGAGCATTGGGATCCCCTGTCCATTTTTTGGCAATGGAGCCCGATGCCTTTCTCCATGATATCGTGGTTAAACAGCTAGTCCTTGTTCATTTTTGATAATGAAGTACCCTCTATGGTGGTTTGAGAACGGCATTCATTAGCCCAATGTCTCCCTCTACGGCATCGTGGGCAAATACCCACGTATTCTACTCCTTTGGTACCTAGTTTTGTTAAACCCTCTTCCTATGGAGCAATTCCTTTTAAAATGTCCTGTTTGTTCACAATTGTAGCATGTTCCTGGTCTGGCATCTAAAGCCTGTTTTACTGCAGCTGCCACAAATTGCCCTTGTTCATTGATGTCTCTGGCATCTAAAGCCTGTTTTACTGCAGCTGCCATGACTTTCTCTTATTCATTAATGTCTTTACATAATTTAATATATGTGTTTAAATCTTCATGTTTCCATGGTCTAGTGATATCTCTGCACCAACGATTCGCTTGGTCATAAGCCAGTTTTTTATTAATGGCATTGCTTGTTCTGTATTCCCCAAAACTCTGATAGCTGTTTGAATAAGCCTATCTACAAATTCAGTGGAAGATTCATTAGCTCCTTGTATTACCTTAGATAATTGACCTTGTAAACCTCCATGTCGTTGTAAAGTCTTCCATGCCCTAACCGCCTCTGCAGCAATTTTTGCGTATACGCCAGGATCATATGCAAATGGTTGCTGCTCATCCTCATAAGGTCCCTTTCTAACAACATATCTAGATTTCTCTGAGGATAACCAGTTTCTGCATTACGCCTAGCCGTGTACTTGCAAAATTCCTCATTGGCAACCTTCCATAAAAGGTATTGACCTCCATTTAGCACAGCTTTACACATATTAGACCAATCTACTGGTGTCATATTCAAGTTGTTAATGGATTCGACCAAGCTTACAATGAAGGGTGCTTGAGGACCATAGGTTGTTACAGCCCCTTTTAGCTGCTTCACTATTTTGAAATTTAAAGCATGGTGAATTCGCTGCCCTCCTACCTCAAAATCAGGGCATGTTCATACTTGAGATCCTGTCTCAGGATCCGAACTATCAACTGTGGGGTTTGGGGGCCTCCCAGCATATGGAGGTGGCCTTGTTATTTGGACATTTACATCCTCTGGTGATAGAAAGGTGTTAGTAACAGTCTCCTGTAGAGGAGGCGCTGTTGGTTGGACATTTACGCCCTCTAGTGATAGAAAGTTGTTAGTAGCAGTCTCCTTTTGTAACTTTGCCCCTGATGGCTTTTTCTGCCCTAAGCTTTGTTCTTCTGTCTTTGTCTGAACTGAAGCCTTTGGACTAAGCAAACCAGATATGAACGTCCTCAATGGCAATGTGCCAACTGGCAGAGTCCCTGGGCTGTTCTTTTACCCCCTTTTAAATCTTCACCATGATGGTTCCATTATGGTATATTTAACAACTCCTTAAAAATCCATGGGCTACATTTTTGTATTGTATCAACGTATGCCGTGACTGTTCTTGACTTTGCTGAGATGCCTCCTTCCTCTAACAATTTACTTAACACTCTTTCAGTTTGTTTTTTTACTAATTTCTGATCCCGTATTTCTACTATAATACAACCCAACAAGACGATGCCAAACAAAACAGAGACAGAATAAAATAAAAAGGGAACAACAAAAAGTCATTATAGCCTTTATATCCTACTGACATGTGCATCCGTCCTTTCTCCCTATCTGTTCCTCAGAAGTAAATAATTTTTTCTCAGATGTGAGCGGTTTTTCATCCATCTCACTCATCTCCATGGACAGGCAACAAAAGTGAAGCAAAACAAAAGAGGAATCTTAAATGGCTACCCATCCTCTCGCCCTTCGCTCAGGGGCGAGCAGTTTACCTTATCACTTACCCTCAGTGGCTCCCCGTGCAAGCCATAAAAATGCTGTAGTCTGGCTGGGCACGATTCAAGAGCCACTTTTCAAAAGAAACAAACTTTATTTTTCGAACCACACATGCCAAACAAAACAGCTCCTCAGGAAAAACCTTCAGAGCCCAACTGCCACCACTGGCTTCCTTGCAAAGTTTCTGTCACACCCACAAGCCTCTCCACCTCCCACAATCCTCCTGCTCTTGAGGCTATTTAGCTGGGTCAGGTGGGTGGAGCCAAAAAAGTCCCACAATGAGCAGCTCTGTGGTCTGAAAGGGCAGGGAAACTGCCCAATGAGCATCACCGCAGAGGAGCCAATCAGCTAGATGTTGCTGGGGCCGCTGTGAGCCAATAATCATCTGGCAGGGGAATGTTGCTGGTAGCTGGAAGTTTAATGGGGCCCCTTAAGCTGTGGCTTTCAACAAATTGGTGTCTCCTTTCTCTGTAGACTATTCAGCACGTGTATTTTTATATGCACATATAGAATCCTACCTGTTATCACACGTACATTTTTGTGAGGTTGCTGACTAGGCAGATACAAGTTATGAGAAGAGATCACTCCTCTTAAATACTGTTGGAATTGAAAATTCAACCTATGGGTGAGCTTGCTAGTAGAAGAACATTATATATAGATCCATTTTCAGTGAAATCAATATTTTGGCACCTGTGGATGATACATATTTCATGATGAATTTCGATTGGCAAATATATTGCTAGTTTTAATGTCTGTCTGTGTGTGTGTGTGTGTGTGTGTGTGTGTGTGTGTGTATATATATATATATATATATATATATATATATATATACTCTCCAAATTTTTCAAAATATGAAATATATGAATCTTATTATACGCTCCTTAAAATCATTCATATTTATGTATGTGGATTTATGATCAACTATTCACAAGATTATTCTCAGAAATATTCATCCACCTTAAATACAGATTTGTTTCCTAGTACTGAAGACTAACTTCAGTGAATGGTGCACACAAATCCTAATATTTCTACAGTAAAACCTAGTTCAACATCAATGCAAGCATTTTCCTATGGGACATGATGTGTATTTTGCAGTTCATTTTTATTAAACAGTGGTACATTACTATTTCTTCAGTTTATGCACATCATATGATATATATTTCATCCACAAGTTCACAAAATTTATAGGCATTTGTTTCAATTTCAATCACCTCCTGCTTCAGAACACATATATTCCTCCAGGGTTCTTGACTGGTCTTGTCATGAGACTTCTTGCCAAACACATTATTTTTGATTTTCATAATCATATTTGAAGCAAAACTCACACACTCTTCATGATAAACCATAACCCTAATATTACCGTTAGATGTATAACTGGTTGTAATGAATGTATGAATATCAATTTAAGATTTCCAGTATATTTTCAGATATCAAATCAATCCACTATTTAAAGTTGGAACCAGTTATATTATTTATTCACAGTATGGTCTATTCATACATTATTTCTATATCCATTGACACAGGGTACTCCACTTTTTTCCCCCAATATTTATACGTCTTCAAAATATTGCCCCCAGTAATGGTGGAAGAAATGCTCATGTCACCTGATCTACATATAAATTTTAACACAGTAATATTCTGGACACAGAAAGCAAAAGTCACTCTTATGATTGTAGCAAAGCCTAAAAGAAAAGTGAGCATGGATTACTAAAAATATCCATGTCCCGGTTTCTTAATGCTGTAAAATGTAAATCCTATTGATAAATCCTATGTATTTGTTTCTTTCTAAGATTATATATTCAAACTCAACCCTGTTCAAAATGTCTAATCCTACCCCTCCCTTAATACATTGCCTGATTTCTTAATGTCTCTATTGATATCTGCTTTCCTACATATTTTCCCCATTTCATCATTGTGTCTCACTCTTCACATGTGCTGATATTTACATTCACTCTCTTATTGAAAACCAATTGCTAAAAATCTTTTGGTCCAAATCCTATACTCATTGTTGTTTCTAAACCTAGAGAATATCGTCCTAAACCTACGGACTTTCCCTTTGTGACTGGATGTTCTCTTCAACTTTCAATCATCCAAGGTACAAGGTCCTATGTCATTGTATATCGATTTATCTGAGACATCTGTGCAGAACATAATTCAAAGATAAGTAACCCACTCAAGGGCCCAATGCCCATCTGAGCTTCAAATCCTGCCTAGATTTCTGTTTTCATACTTTTATTTTACCTATATATTCTTGTAAATATTGCAGATTCCCAGAACGAATATTCATCCTGCAGAATGATTCCTAACCCAAATCGAACGTGATATTAACCCTAACCATACACTGTTTCCTCAATCTAACTTTACAGAAGAGCAGGGACAGTGTGACCAGAAAGTCTCAGTGGAGAAACCCTGCTTTGGGCCTTTTGCTTACCTATTTTTCTGTTGCCCTGAATGTCAGGAAGTTCTTTACCTCAGGCTAACCCTTTGTAAAGCCTGAAGAAAAGAGTTTTCAAATGGAAATGAATGGGCATCACCTATGGCTCTTTGCTTAATTTCTTTGGAAAGGGATGTGTCTGAATCAGCCTCTTGGCCCTGTGTGAGGCTGTGACTTAGATTCTCAGCACCTGATGGATCTAAAGAAAGATCCCATGTGTGCATCCAAAACCAAAATGGCAAAAAGTTCACTCATTTTGGATGAAGTATCTTCCCTTCCTCTATTAGATTCCTGACCTCCATCAATTGAGAATAGGGATTTTTTTTGTCATATGAGTTCTTCAATCCCTAAAGAGGTGCTTGGGTTTCTCATGATTCCAATTCACATAAAGAATCTGTACCTATCAATCAGAAGTAGTCAGTCAATATTGCTCCCAGAAATGGTGGAAAAATACTCATGTCACCTGATCTTCATATACATTTATTCACAGAAATATACTGGACACTAAATTCAAAGTTCACATTTATGATTGTACCAAAGCCAAAATGGAAAATTAACATGGATTACTAAAATCATCCATGTCCAAGATTACTTATGCTCTCAAATGTCAATCCTATTGATGACTACATATTTGTTTCTCCCTAAGATTGCATATTCAAACTCAACCCTTTGAAAATGTCTAAGCCGATCTCTCACTTTTTACTTTGCCTGATTTCATAATGTCCCTATTGATATCTGCTTACCTACATATTTTTCCCACTTCATCATTGTGACAGACTCTTCACATGTGCTGACATTTAAATTCATTTTCTAACCGAAACCCTATCGCTAAAGAAATTTTGTTCCAAATCATACACTCACCCTTTTTTCTATACCTACCTACAATCTTCCTATTCCTACTGACTATCCCTTTTTGACTGGATGTTCCCTTCTACATTCAATCATCCAAGGTACAAGGTCCCATGCCATTGTATATTGATTTATCTGAGACATCTGTGCAGAATGTAATTCAATGCTAAGTATCACAATCAAGGGCCCAATGCCCTTCTGGGCTTCCAATCTTACTTGGAATTCTGTTTTCATACACACTGTTCACCTCTATATTCTTATAAATTTCGCAGGTTGCCAATACCATTATTCATCCACAAAATGATTCCTAACCCAAATTGAACCTTTTATTAACCCTAAACATACATTGTTCCCTCAATCTTACTTTACAGAAGAGCAGGGACAGAGGTGGTCTTATAATACTGGAATGTAGGGATCCTCTACCTGCTGAGAACTTCAAAGATCCATGCTGAAAGGATCCCTGGAGAATATGTAGGCAGTTATGAAGGACCTGAGAGAGCACAAGTCATCTTCCATGGCAAACAACCTGGTCAGGATGAAGGGTTGTGTCTTAATCAGCCTCTCTCTTCTTAATGTAGAGAAGATGGACCAAATCAGGCCTGTATGGAGAGCTGTTCCCAGGTGCCTATGGTTGATATACCATTTTAACTTGTGAAATTGTCACATTAAGTAGGGGAAGCCTCCATCTCATGGGACCCTTGGAAGCAACTGTTAGGACAAAGTGGTTGCCAAGGCAGTGACTTCATTCAGATCCTGAAGGAAGTAACCTCACCTCACTTCCTCGGTGATGGAAATTGACATCCAGGAAGCCAAGCACACAGAGCCTGTCCCAGTCCCACTCCCAGTGGTGTCACTAGTTTTGAATTACCAAGGACAGAGTCAGTCTATCTTGGTACCTACAGATGTGAGAATGGCCATATGCCAGGGAAGCTCTGAAGAGGGGGCTTGTATGAGAAAAGAGATAGTGGCTCACCACTGGCTTCTGACAAGTCTCAGTGAAGAAACCCTGCTTTGGTATTTTTAATTACCTATTGTTCTGTTGCTCTGAATGTCAGGAAGTTTTTTGCCTCAGGCCACCCCTTTGGGAAGCCTGAAGAAAAGAGTTTTCAAATGGAAATGAATGGGCATCATCTGTGGCTCCTTGCTTAATTGCTTTGGAAAGGGATGTGTATGAATCAGCCTCTTGGCCATGTGTGAGGCTACGGCTTAGATTCTCAGCACCTAATGGATCGAAAGAAACATCCCACGTTTGCATCCAAAACCAAAAGAGCCAAAAGAGCAGTCATTGTGGATGAAGTCTCTCACCTTCCTCTGTAAGGTTCCTGACGTCCATCTATGAGAATAGGGATCCTTTGGGTCCAGTGAGTTCTTCAAAGCCCTGCAGAGACTAGACCATACGTTCATAGGTTTCTCATGACTCCAATTAACATAAAGAATCTAAACCCCACAGTCATTAGGCCTCAAAATGGAGAAGCAGAGCAGTATTATGGGCAGGCCTCTTTGATCACTCCTGGTTCACAGGAAGGGTGTCCCAGCCACACTGACTTTAGGCAAATGGGGGCAAGGGACCTTATTTTGGATACTGTCTTTGGCTGTGCCCCTCATGAAAAACTACAGCCTGAGGTTATGATGAGTGTCTATATGAAAGAAGATGAGGGCCATGTGGAAGTGTTTTGCTTTTAATTGTGGTCATTTTTGTGGCTGTTGGAAAAGATGATGGGTCCACCTGGTCTTGAACACTGGTGTGATTCCCCTTAGAGACTGAGTTATGGAATGGACCTCAAAGAAGTATTGCCATGTATTGTTTTGGGATTTTAGGATGCCACGCATGAGAGTTGCCCTTGGAAACTGAGATCTAGGCCCAGGGTGGCTTTCCACAGAGCACTGGGAATCTCAGGAAGAATATCACATGATTTTATTCTTAAAGAATTGGCAGCCATAGTTGCAAGTCAAAACACAAATGGACCACACATTGTAGACCTCAAACGCCTGGCTTAATGTGACCTTTTTGCCTGTCTTTGGGAAGCCTTGCCTGTTAGAATTCTCCAGAGCTTTTATTGAAATGACCTTCCTCTCCATTTAATGGTTCCTGAATGAATTGAAACCCACAGTGCCTCCAACTTCATCCTTGAGAAATGCCTGATAAAAAACATGAAATTTTTGAAATTCCCATGACCACTTCACACTGTAGAATCTTTGGATGTCCTATTGATGATCACGAGTGTACCAGACAGTGCCTGATTGACTGGGTTTCATGAAAATGGTGTAGAACAGAGATGGCAGTAATTTGGAGCCTGCTGAGTAGTTGGCCTAGAAAAGTGGTGTGAAGGTGTGTGTTAAAACATCTGTGTTTGGGTGATGTGGATCTGCCATTGGCTTTCAAATTGTTTGTGACTGACATGGTGCAGCCCCCAGACCCTTGTATGTAAAGGCATGTTGTTATATGGAGAGGTTTCAGTGCAATGTTTAGAATCAGATTGCTAAGGTGAAGGGGGCAAGCTATGTGGGATAGAAGCCTGATTGGTGCATTCTCCTGCAGACCCTTACCCACCACATGTGACAGAACTCTTTTCAGTACTGTGTCCCAGTTGAACTCTTCGTATTTCATAAAGCAAATACCAAACTTCCAGTGCAGCTGCAAGAAACACAACAAAAAGTGGAGGATGAGCAAATGGCTTCCAAACTGGAAGACACTTAGCCCCCAGTGACAACAGTTTACCTACAAAAAGAGAATTCAGCACTGCTGCCTCATGTCCTTTGGAAAATAAGAAACCATGTCCTCCAGGTAACATACATGCAGACCCAGCTTAATGGTCTCACTACAAAGGGAGCTAAAGCTCCTGACAACAACATATATTTCAAGTGCCCAACCTCAGAGGCAGTTTCTCAAGAAGTCTTTAGTCCAGCAGAGCTCCATGTTTGTGGAGTTTTACCCTCTCCCTTACATTTGGAAATTCCTCTACCACCTCCAAAGTTGTGAACTCCTGAGCATTTTCCATTCTTGATGTGTATTCACAGATTTTCTAACTCTTCTCCTCTAATTGTGTCTTAGTTGGGGTGAAGGTAATGTCAAGGCATTGTTCTGAATGAGAGTGTGAAGATTTTTGGGTAGCACATATTTGCATACACATTGGATTCTTTCTCCAATTTTTCATTTGAAATACTGAATCCCTGACTGTAAGGGGTAGAAGGAATTCTTTTTCAAAGAATAGCCTGACACTTACAAGAAACAGCCCCCAGGGAGACATCCTGTCTGGGAGACATCCTGTAGTCATCTGTGTTCCTGAGACATCCTGTGGCCATCTGTCTTCCTGAAATATTCTGAGGTTATCTCACCTTGTGAAGACATCCAGGAACTGCCGATAAGAGAGCTTTCAAATCTCCAGCATATAAATTCCCCTGTGTGAACAATAAAAGTTTGCATCTTGATCAGAACTTTTGTCTTGCTGTCATCTCTCATGTCTCTTGTCCCTTCATTCCTCCCCATCTAGGTTCGCTACCCACGTTGATGTGTCCTGCAGGCTGGGACAACTGGCGCCCAACGACTGGGGCTCGAGCCTTTGACTGGGGGAAGATTTGGAAAAGTGGAGCTCACGATTGCCTCAGCAGACACCACTGAGAGACAGATCCAGGAGGAGAGTGGGGATGACGCACAGTGAGTGACCCACCATGGGAAAAGCAATTTCGTCACATGATTTGTTTTTGTCAGGCCAAAAGGAATCCTTAAATACATGGGGGCATGTGTTAAGAAAAATGACTTAAAATTTTTCTTTTCATACATTGAAAAATTGTTTCCATGGTTTCCCCTTGAAGGGACCATTGATGGTAAAAGATGGCTTAGAGTAGGAGACATTTTAAAAGATTATTATGAATCCTTTGACCCAGAAAAAGTGTCTGTTCCTACCTTTTCTTTCTGGAAATAAATTAGTGAAATTCTTAAAAGTTCACCCTTTGACAATGGTACCTTAATACTTGTTAGGATTGGGGAAGAGACTATGCAAAAGACCTCTCGTCCCTTCTCGGCATGCCCATCAGTTAGTATAGACATAGACCCTTCTTAGTCTCCCCAGGACCCTGGGAACCTTCCTGATCTTCCTCAAAATCCCACCCTAATGAATAAGGCTCCAATGGTTTCCAACAGCATTTATGCAGTTTTAAATCCCAGAGAAACATTGACCCCTGGGGAGGAGGCTACCTTGGAGAAGGAAGCAGCTCGCTACCATTCAGAAGACCCGCCACCTCTCAGGACCCTGCCACAGCCTATAGGACTTAGACATTCCCCTCCCTCCTATATCCCTCCTGCCTTTTGTGCTCTGGCCCTTCAGGGGCCAAATGTCCCCCCAGATATTTTTTCCCCACTTCCCTTGCCTAATCCGGCTCCCTTGAGAGAGTCTCTCCAACATGGATGGGAACAGATCCAATTTTTAAAAGAATAAAGATCCCTTGACTCTGAGCTCTCTCCATTAGCCTTAGGAATGGAGTCAACACAAGCTGACCCACAGTGGTCTAATACAAAGGCGAAGCCGCTCCATCGGCCTGTGCTCACCTTCCCAGTCACCAACAGTCAGATAGATAAGCCTGCTCAGGCTGAGGTCAAAGACTTAGACGAGGATCAAGAGGAGGAAGCGGAGGAAATGGATCAAGGAGATCAGGACTTAGAGGATGAGAAGTTCACCCCTAGGCAGGAAGGAACCCAGAGTGTCTACAAAAAATTTAGCCTCCATTTTCTTGAAAAACTTAAAAAGGCTTGTGCTCACTATGGCCCCACTGTGCCCTACACGTTGGCTTTATTAGAAAGCCACAACACACAATTTCTTACTCCCAATGATTGGAAATTTTTAGACAGAGCTGCCCTCAGTGCCGGAGACTTCCTACTATGGAATGCAGATTTCAAAGAGCCCTGTCAGAAACTGCTCAAAAACAATTTAACAAAGGCCTCCTCTAAATCCTGGACTTATGTTAAGCTAGTGGGCAATGCAACTTTTGACACTAAAACTAAACAGGCACGTTTCCCTGCTGGACTTTTTGCGCAGATTTAGATGGCTGGCTTACATACTTGGAGACGCCTCCCTGAAAGGGCCTCGGCTATCACTTCCCTGGCCAGAATTCGACAAGGGCCCGACGAGCCTTATAGCGACTTTGTTCCCCCGCTTAACCTAGCTGCAGAATGCTTGCTTGGACCAAGCGAAAGCGAAAGCACCTTTGTAAAACATCTTGCCTTTGAAAACGCCAACCCAGCATGTCAGGATGTTCTTCGACATCATAAGGATAAAGGGAAACTTTCTGACTTTATTAGAGTCTGTGCAGGGGTGGGTGCAGCCCATGCCATGGGTCTCACTTTAGTGCTCCCTTTACCAAGGCCTTTTACAATCCTGGTTCACGTATTTGCTTTACTTGTAAACAACCAGGCCATTTTGCACGCAAGTGTCCGACAGGCAAACAAAGAGTAAGAATAGCGTCTCCTCAAACTGGAGCTAAACCGCCCCCAGCTACACTTTGTCCTTGATATGGTAAAGTTCATCACTGGGCCAGTGAGTGTAGATCAATGACAAATGCCCTCGGACAGCCTATTTCTTCCTGCTTCTCAGGAAACTCCCTGGGGCAATAAGGTTTGTTCCCTTCCAAACTCCCAACCTACCTCAATATCCTTCTCCACAATTGGCTCCCTCCAACTACCCACTCCAGGCAGTGCAGGATTGGACCTCTGTACCACCACTGATACAACATTAGACTCAATGCAAGGGCCCCAGATAATACCAACTGGAATTATGGGTCCCCCTCCATCTCATACGTGTGCCCTTCTTCTTGGAAGAGCCTCTACTACCTTAGAAGGTGTTCAGGTCTTCCCTGGCATTAATGATAATGATATCACTGGAGAAATAAAAATACTGGCCACAGTTATTAATAGAGTTGCGGCCATCCCAGGAGGAAAAAGTCTTGCACAATTAATACTCCTTCCCTTAGATTAAGGGGCACTTCCACCACCCAAACCTACTGTGGGGGACTGCCTCCTTGGGCTCCTCTGAGGTATATTGAGTTCATCCCATTTCTCATAATAAACACACCCTTACCTTACTTATTGAAGGAAAGGAATTCCAAGCAATTTTAGTTACTGGAGTTGATGCGACAATTATTTCTCAAAAATACTGGCGATCTGGTTGGCCCCTCACCCCATCCTTGACTGACCTTAAAGAGATAGGATAGTCAAAAAATCCTCTGGTCAGCTCTACTGCTCTTAGCTGGACTGATAAAGAGGGTAATAAGGGAACTGTCACTTCTTTCGTTGTTCCTGACCTCCCTGTTTACCTATGGGCCCGAGATATTTTGAGTCAAATGGAAGTTATTCTTGCCAGTCCCAATTCCATGGTGACTCACCAAATGCTCCGTATGAATTTTGTCCCTGGTACAGGCCTTGGGAGGCTGAGACAAGGACTGGTGGGGCTTATACAACCCATAAAAAAAAATACATATGGACTTGGATATTTGGATTTTTAGTGTCAGTCCCTGACCCTCCTTTACCCCATGCAGATAAAATTATTTGGGAGACTCAGACTCTTGTGTGGGTGGATCAGTGGCCCCTTACCCATGAAAATTTGGAGGCTGCCTCCATGTTAGTGAAGGAACAGGTGGCAGCCGGCCATGTAGAGCCCTCAACCTCACCATCGTACACTCCAATTTTTGTTATCAAGAAAAAATCAGGCAAGTGGCGCCATTTAGAAGATTTGTGTGCCATTAATAAAGTTATACCCCCGATGGGAGCACTACAGCCAGTCATTCCCACACCAGTGGCTATTCACAAAAACTATTGTAAAATGGTTATGGACTTAAATGTTTGCTTTTTTATTATTCCTTTACATCCTGAGGATAGACCCTATTTTGCCTTTAGTCTTTCTTGCATTAATATTCAGGGCCCTATGCAGAGACTTCAATGGAAGGTTCTTCCCCAAGGATTGGACAACAGCCCTACTCTTTGCCAAAAATAGGTTGCTCAAGCAGTAGACCCTGTGAGAGAGTGAGGGCCACAAATTTATATTTTACATTATATGGATGATTTGTTAATTGCTGCACCTAATACCCATGACCTTAATAATTGTTACTTGGACTTTTACAAAATCCTCACTACCTTGGGACTACAGATAGCTCCTAATAGGGTTCAAACACAGGACTCTTATAAGAGTTTGGGCCTTAAAATTCTAGAAAATCAGATCCAAATTTCTAAAATACAAGGACGTGTGGACCATCTTCACACCCTTAAAGATTTTTAGAAATTACTGAGGGATATTCAATGTCTAATAACATATTTAAAATTATGCACTTGTGTACTTTTGACCCTTAATGATATTTTGAGAGGTAATTTCCACCCCTCCTCCCCTCAAAATCTTACTCCCAAGGCATGACAGGCATTAAACCAAGTAACAGAAGCCATTGCCCAACAATTTGTTACACAAATTTCTTCTAACCTTTCTCTGGTTCTGGTTATTTTACACACTCCTCATACACCCACAGGAATATTTTGGCAGTGAGATCCACATTTTAAAAATAAAGACTGCCCCTTGTTTTGGGTCCATTTACCCACCACATCCTCGAAGGTTATTACTGTTTATCTTGCTCAGGTAGCTTCTATTATTTTTAAAGGTCATTTGATTTCTCTACAACATTTTGGCAAACACCCTGATAATATTTTTATTCCATATACTAAGGACCAAACCCAATTTTTACTAGAGACAAGGGATGAATGTGGTATTGCCCTATCAGGCTTTTGGGAACAATTGATCACTACCTCCCCAAAGACCCCCTTTTACATTTTGTCCAGTTACATCCATTTACTTTTCCTGAAATTACTCAAAAGGCTTCCATTCCTCAATCCCTTACTGTCTTTACAGACGGTTCCTGTAATGGCCGAGCGGTCTTTGTTGTCAATAACAAGCCTACCACCTTTGATACTGTCTATCAGTCACCACAGTTTGTGGAATTGTTTGACATAACACAAGTTTTTATAACATTTTTTATAATCCTGTTAATATTTATAAAGACAGTGCCTACATTGCTCATTCTGTGCACCTGCTGGTGATTTCACCCCCCATTAAGGCTTCTAACAATGCGGCCTTTCTGTTTCACCAGCTTCAGCAGCTAATTCAGGCCAGACAACACCCATTTTTCTTAGGACACATCAGGGCACACTATGATCTTCCCAGCCCTCTAATTCAAGGTAATGCCCAAGCTGATGCAGCAACTCGTTCCATCTTTCCAATTTTTGTTGGCTCAATTCAAAAGGCCATGGAGTTACACAATATACACCATTTAAATTTCCAGAGCCTTTGATTACTTTGTAAAATTACCAGCAACAGGCACGAGAAATAGTAAAAGCATGCCCTGGTTGTGCTGTCTCCCTCCCCATTCAACACTTGGGAGTTAACCCCCGAGGATTACTGCCCGATCAGTTTTGGCAAATGGATGTTACTCATTTTCTTTAATTTGTAATAACCAAATATATACACGTTTCTGTAGATACCTTCAGCGGCTTTATTTTTGCATCACCACATTCTGGAGAGGCTACCAAAGATGTCCTTTCTCATCTTGTTTCAGCCTTTTCTGTTATGGGTAAACCAATACATATTAAAACAGATATTTATCCTACATTTACCATTGCCAAGTTTAAACAGTTTTGTGCTACCTTGCAAATTTGTCATACTACTAGAATTCCATACAACCCTCAGGGCCAAGGCATTGTGGAACTTGCCCACCTTAACTTAAAAACTTGGCTATCCCTCCTTAAGGCTTCCTCCCTTGTATTTACCACACCCAGGCATCGCCTTAACAATGCATTATTTGCCCTTATTTTTCTTAGCCTAGACAATGAAGGCGATTCGGCAGCAGACAGACACTGCCATCCCTCGTCCAATTCTGTTCGCCCACCTGTTATGTGACACAATCCACTTACAAATAAATGGAAAGACCCAGATCCTGTCCTCATCTGGGAAGGAGGCTCAGCTTGTGTTTTGGACCAAGATCAAACAGCCCCAAGATGGTTACCAGAACTCCTGGTTAAACAGGTTAATGACTTACCTCAAAACAGGGACAGAGGCACTCCTCATGAGGACAAAATTTCCTCTTTTTCAGATGCAGCCAACAATCTGCCAGCCTTGGAATAACAGTTCCTGTGGGCACAGGTACACTGGCTTAGGCACGTCTATTCACTCTTACCATCGCCTCTCTCAACAAATTATAAACTCTATCAGGAACAACTGATAAAAACTCTATCAGGAACCATTAAAGATTTGCAGGACCAAATGGACTCCCTGGCAGAAGTGTTCCTTCAAAAAAGACGAGGCTTAAATTTGCTGACAGCTAACCAGGGAGGTATTTGCTTGGGCTTAGGGGAACGATGCTGCATTTATGCCAATAATTCTGGCATAGTATGCACTAAAATTAAGCAGCTTCAAGAAGATCTAGAAAAGAGATGAAGGGAAATATTTGAAAATCCCCTCTGGACTGGGCTTAATGGATTTTTACCCTACCTTCTTCCCCTATTAGGCCCTTTGTTGGGTTTACTTTTAATGGTGTCCCTAAAACCCTGCATTATAAACAGGCTGGTACAATTTATTAAAGAACAGATTAATATTTTGGCCTCTAAGCCCATACAGGTCCACTATCATTGCCTTGATATGGAAGACCGTGCTGCCAACATTTAAAAGGATGTTCTACCCTCCTCACAAGCTTATTTCTTAAGTTTACATGCCCACAGATCTCGCTTTCTTACATAAAACTCTAAGTAACAGCTCTGACCAACGATCTTCTGCACTTGCCATAAGGGTTCGTCCTCCATGGGCCGCTCCACTTGGGGGAGGACGAACCCATGGAGTGAGGACGTTAGGGCATAATAACGGAGGGTGCAGGAAGGACTGCAGGAGGATGGATCCATTTTTCCCAAAATCCAAGTCTTCTGAGTGACACGCTCTGGTGCATGGCAGTTGGCATGCTTCCCCCTCAAAGCCGTCTCCTCAAAAAACATGCCAAGGCCACCACGAAATCTAGTAAACATGCTCGATCAGATCAGGAGATATTCTAAGGCCTGATAGAGAAACAGAGCCTCTATAACCCCCTAAAACATTGGCCTGTAAGGTATGGTCAAATATTTTATATAAGAAAGGGAGGAGATGTCAGGGGCTAAAAGGAAGTTCTCCTTCAAAGAATAGCCTGACACTTACAAGAAATAGCCCCCTGCGAGATATCCTGCCTGGGAGACATCCCGCAGCCATCTATCACCCTGAGACATCCTGCAGCTATCCGTCTTCCTGAAATATCCTGACGTTATCTCACCCTGTGAAGACATCCAGCAACTGCCGATAAGAGAGCTTTCTCATCCACAGCATATAAATACACTGTGAGAACTATAAAAGTTTTCAGCATGATCAGAACTGTTGTCTTGCTGTCATCTCTCATGACTCTTTTCCCTTCATTCCTCCCCAACAAGGTTCAACGCCCACTTTTAAGTGTCCAGCCGGCCCGGACACCTGACACTAAACCATAACCTACTAGACTCTGACTACTAATACTAATATGATGGAGAAAAATAATCCAACAGAATGGAAATGCAAGCAGTACAGATGAGGCATGGTGTATAGTTGGACTTGCCTTTTGAATGATATAGGGTAGGTGTTATAAATCTAGCTAATTTATAATTGAAATAGTTCTCCACATGTTTTTAAAGTTAACAAATATGTGAATACCTGTCTCCCATTCTCTGTAGCCAATTCAGCACATGTATTTTTATATGCACATATAGAATCCTACCTGGTATCACACGTATATTCTTCTGAGGTGTCTGACTTGGCAAATACAAATTGTGAGAAGAGATCACTCCTCCTAAACTCTGTTGGAACTGAAAATTCAACCTATGGGTGAGCCTCCTAGTAGAAAATTCAACCTATGGGTGAGCCTCCTAGTAGAACAACAAGCCATACATAAATCCATGTTGAGTAAAATAAATATTTTTGCATCTGTGGCTGATGTACATTTCATGAAGAATTTCGATTGGCATATATATTGCTACATCTTATTGTCTGTTTTTGTTTTTTTAATATATATATATATATATATATATACAATCTTCAAATTTTTCCAAATATAAAATATATGTGTCTTATATACACTACCTAAATTCTTTCATGTTCATGTATGTGGATTTATAATCAACATTTCACAAGATTATTCTCAGAAATATTCATCCACCTGAAATACATATTTGTTTCCTATTACTGAAAACTAACTTCAGTGAATGGTGCATACAATCCTAATATTTCTACATTAACTGACCCTGTTTAACATCAATGCAAGTAGATTCCTATGGGACATGATGTGTATTTTGAAGTTTATTTTATTCAACACTGGTACAATACAATTTCTACAGCTTACGAACATCATAGGACATATATTTCATCCATAAGTTCACAAATTTATAGGCATTTGATTCACTTTCAATCATTTACTGATTCAGAACACATGTATTCCTCCAGGTTTCTTGACTGGTCTTTTCATGAGACTTTATTTCAAACACATTATTTTCAATTTCCATAATCATTTTGAAGCAAAACTCACACACTCTTCATGATAAAACATAACCCTAATATTACCATTAGATGTATTACTGGTTAGAATGAATAATTGTATATCAATATAAGATTTTCTGTATATATTCAGATATCAATTCAATCTATTATTTAAAGTTGGAACCAATTATATTATTTATTCACAGTATGGTCTATTCATGAATTATCTCTACATTCATAGACAAAGGGTACATCTATTTGTAACCCCAATACTAATTTATTCGTCTTCAAAATGTTGCTCTCAGAAATGGTGGAAGAAATACTCATGTCACCTGATGTACGTATGCATTTATCACAGTAATATTCTGGACACAATAAGCAGAGGTCACACTTATGATTGTACCAAAGCCTAAATGGAAAGTGAGCATGAATTACTAAAAACATTCATGTCCAGGTTGCCTAATGCTCTCAAATATCAATCCTATTTATGACAACATATTTGTTTCTTCCTAAGACTATATATTCAACCTCAACTCTGTTCAAATGTCTAATCCTATCACTCACTTTATACTTTCCCTGATTTCCTAATGTCTCTATTGATGTCTGCTTTCCTAAATATTTTCACCAGTTCACCATTTTGACTAACACTTCACATGTGCTGACATTTACGTTCACTGTCTAAGTGATACCCTATTGCTAAAGAACTTTTGGTCCAATTCCTGTACTCACTCTTCTTCTGAAACCTACAGAATATCTTCCTAATCCTACCGACTATCACAGTTTGAGTGGATACTCACTTCTACATTCAATCATCGAAGGTACAAGGTCCTATGCCATTGATTATTGATTTATCTGAAACATCTTTGCAGAACATGTATCAAAGCTAAGTATCCCAATCAAAAGTGCAATGCCCTTCTGGGATTCCAATCTTATCTAGATTTCTGTTTTCATACTTATATTTCACCTATATATTCTTATAAATATCACAGGTTCCCAATACCATTATTCATCAAGCAGAATGATTCCTAACCCAAATCAAACCTGTTATTAAGCGAAACCATACACTGTTCCCTCAATCTAACTTTACAGAAGAGCAGGGAAAGTGTTGGTCCTAAAATAGAGGAATGTAGGGAATCTTCCACCTGTTGAAAAACTCAAAGTTTCATTCAGAAGTGATCCCTGGAGAAGATATAGGCACCACTGAAGGACCTGAGAGAGCAAAAGTCAACTTCCATGGCAAACAACCTGGTCAGTATGAAAGGTTGTTACTGAATCAGCCTCTCTGTTCTTTTTTTTTATTATTGGTTGTTCAAAACCTTACAAATCTTTTGACATAACATATTCATACATTAGCATACATTAGCTTCAAGTGATTTATGAACTCCCATTTTTACCCCAGATACAGATTGAAGAATCACATCCGTTACACATCCACATTTTTACATAATGCCATACTAGTAATTGTTGTATTCTGCTACCGTTCCTATCCTCTACTATCCCCCCTCCCCTCCCCTCCCATCTTCTCTGTCTACCCCATCTACTGTAATTCATTTCTCACCTTGTTATTTTCCCATTCCATTCACAACCTCTAATATGTAATTTAGTATAACAATGAGGGTCTCCCTCCATTTCCATGCAATTCCCCTTTTCTCTCTCTTTCCCTCCCACCTCATGTCTCTGTTTAATGTTAATCTTTTCTTCCTGCTCTTCCTCCTGCTCTATTCTTAGTTGCTCTCATCATATCAAAGAAGACATTTGGTATTTGTTTTTTAGGGATTGGCTAGCTTCACTAAGCATAATCTGCTCTAGTGCCACCCATTAGAATATGGACCCAAACAGTCCTGTTTGGAGAGCTGGTCTTGGGTGCCTATGGTTGATATACATTCTAACTTGTGAAAGTGTCACAGTACGTAGGGGCAGCCTCCATCTCATGGGACCCTTGGGAGCAACTGTTAGGACAAAGTGGTTGCTAAGGCAGTGACCTCATTCAGTTCCTGAAGGAAGTGACCTCACCTCACTTCCTTGGTGATGGAACTCTAAGAACTTGTTATCCAGGAAGACAGGCACCCAGAGCCTGTCCCATTCCCAGTCACAGTGGTCTCACTTGTTTGTATATACCAAGGACAGAGTCAGTCTTTCTTGGTACCTACTGATATGAGAATGACCAAATTCCAGAAAAGATCTGAAGAGGGGCCTTTCCTGAGGAAAGCAGATAGTGGTTCACCACTGGCTCCTGACATCTTCACAGAGTTGGTTAAGGAGACCAGATCTGGGACAGGACAGGCCATTTCTGAGGAACATACTATGGCACACCAGTCAGAGGACACTCTGGATAGTCACCGACCTACTTTGGGGAAGGAGGTGCCTCTGTGGGTGTCGCTGTGTGTTTGTGGATTTGTCTCATGTTCTGAGAATAGATAGAAAAGGCCATTTGTTTGGTTGTGAGTGAACTATTTCTAGTAAGTCATTTGACAAGGCGAGTGTTTCTATGTCCGTGTATCCCACTGTGTCCATGGTTATAGACATTAGAAAAGAGAATGCATCAATTGATGTGTCCTGTCTAGTAGAAAGCTTCCCATCATTTATTCTGCCAAATTGATGAATGGATTTTGGCTTGCCTTATCGATGGGCAACACGTGCTATCTTCCAAAGTTCCTGCGTTCTTCCTGAATTCTGGCCACTCTACAGAATAGGCTCATGGTTTTGCGTCCAAGATATGTACCACTTCCAAACCCTGTTACATGGCCATGTACTGGATAGCTGAAGGGAATGGCGAGCATCTCAGAAAACTCAAATATCAGTGTGACCAATAAAGTGTCAGTGGAGAAACCCTGCTTTGCTTACCTATAGTTCTGTTGCCCTGAATGTCAGGAAGGTCTTTGCCTCAGTCCACCCCTTTGTGAAACCTGAAGAAAACAGGTTTCAAATGGAAATGAATGGGCATCACCTGTGCCTCTTTGCTTAATTGCTTTGGAAAGGGATGTGTCTGAATCCGCCTCTTTGCCCTGTTTGAGGCAATGGCTTAGATTCTCAGCACCTGATGTATCTTAAGAATGATCCCATGTGTGCATCCAAAACCAAAATGGCCAAAAGAGCAGTCATTGTGGATGAAGTCTCTCCCCTTCTTCTGTTAGGTTCCTGACCTCCATCAAGTGAGAATAGGGATCCTTTGGGTCAAATGATTTCTTCAAACCCTGCAGAAGCTAGCCGATAAGTGCTTGGTTTTCTAATGACTCCAATTCACATAAAAAAATAAACCCCACAGTCAGTAGGCCTCAAATTAGAGAAGCAGAGAAGTATTAACAGCAGGCCTTTTTGATCACTCCTGGTTCACAGAAAGTGTGTCCAGGCAACCCTGATTTTAGGCCAATAAGGGGCAAGGGAGATTATTTTGGAGACTGTCTTGGGCTTCGCCCCTCATGGAAACATCCAGCCAGAGGTTATGATGAGTGTCTATATGAAAGATCATGAGGGCCATGTGGGAGTGTTTTGGTTTTAATTGTGGCCATTTGTTTGGTGGTTGGAACAGATGACTGGGTCCACCCTGACATGAACTCTGGTGTGATTCCCCTTAGAGACTGAGTTCTGGAACTGAACTCAGAGAATTATTGCCATGAATTGTGTTAGGATTTTAGGAGGCATGCATGAGAGTCCCCCTTGAAAACTGAGATCTAGGCCCAGGGTGGCTTTCAACAGAGCACTGGGAATCACAGCCAAGATATCACGTGATTTTATTCTGAAAGACTTGGCAGCCATAGTTGAGAGTCGAAACACACATGGTCCTCATTGTAGACCACAATGGGCCTGGCTTCATGTGACCATTTGGCCACTTTTTGAGAAGCCTTGCCTGTGAGAATTCTCCAAAGCTTTCATTGAAATGTGCTTCCTCTACATTTAATGGTTCTGGAGTGAATTTTAACCCACAGTGCCTCCAACATCATTGAAAAATGGCTACAAAAATACCATAAAATTTTTGAAATTCCCATGACCAGGTGGCAATGGAGGACATTTGGATGTCCTGTTGCTGGTCATGAGTATACCAGACAGTGCTTTGATTGACTGGGTTTTATGAAAATCGTGTAGAACAGAGATGCCAATAAGTTGGAGCCTGCTGAGTAGTGGGCCTAGAGCCGTGGTGGTCAGGTGTGTGATAAAACATCTGTGGTGGGGCCTTGTGGATCTTCCATTGGCTTCCAAATGGCTTGGAACTGACATGGTGCAGCGAGCAGTCCCTTCTATGTAAAGGCATCTTGTAATATTGAGAGATTTCAGGGAATCATGTTGCTATCGTCAATGGGGCAATATATGTGGGCTAGAAGTATGTTTGGTGCATTCTCTTGCAGAAACTGACCCACCACATGTGACAGAACTCTCTCCAGCACTGTGATCCACTAAAACTCCTTGTATTTTTGAATCAAATAGCAAACTCCTAGTGCAGCAGCAAGAAACACCATGAAATTTGGAGGATGACCAAATGGCTTCACAGTCCACATGGGGAGACACTTAGACCCCAGTGGTCACAGTTTACCTACAAACAGCAAATTCAGCACTGCTGCTTCATCTTCACTGGAAAATAAGAAACCATGTCCTCCAGGTCACATAGATGCAGACACAGCTTTGATGGTCTCACTACAAATGAAGCTAAAGCTCCAGAAAACAACATATTTTTCAGGTGCCCAACCTCAGAGGCAGTTCTTCAAGAAGTCTTTAGGCCAGCAGAGCTCCATGTTTGTGGAGTGTTTACCCTGTCCCTTACTTTTAGGAACTCCTCTACCACCTCCAGTGTTGTGAACTACTGAGCATATTCCATTCCAGATATGTATTCACAGATTTTCTAACACTTCTCCTCTAATTGTGTCTTACTTGGGGCAAAACTAATGTCAAGCCATAGTTCTTGATGAGAGTGGGAACATTTTTGTGTAGCACATATTTGCATACACATTGGATTCATTTTCCTATTTTCCATTTGAAATACTGAATCCCTGACACTAACCCCTACCCTACTAGACTCTGACTACTAATCGTAATATCATGGAGAATAATAACCCCATCAGAATAGAAATACAAGCAGTTCAGAGGAGGCATGTTTGGTATTGTTGGACTTGCCTTTTGCATTATATACGGTAGGAGTTATAAATCTAGTCAATTTTTTTTGTTGAAATAGTTCTCCGTGTGTTTTTAAAGTTAACAAATATGTGAATTTATTTCTCCCCTTCTCTGTAGCCTAGTCAGCAGATGTATTTTTATATGCATATATAGAATCCTACCTGGTATCACACGTACATTTTTGTGAGGTGGCTGACTTGGCAGATACAAATTGTGAGAAGATATCATTCCTCCTAAACGCTGTTGAAACTGAAAATTCAACCTATGGGTGAGCCTCCTATTTGAACAACATTATACATAAATCCATGTTCAGTAAAACTAATATTGTTGGATCCGTGGATGATATGTATTTCATGATAAATTTCGTTTGGCGTACATAATGCTACATTGTAATGTCTCTCTGTGTGTGTATATATATATATATATATATATATATATTCTCCAGATTTTTCAAAATATGAAATATATGTGCCTTATTGTGCACTCCCCAAATTCATTCATATTCATGTATGTGGATTTATAATCAACTTTTCAAAAGATTATTCTCAGAAATATTCATCAACCTGAAATACATATTGGTTGCCTAGTACTGAAAACTATCTTCAGTAAATGGTGCATACAAAACATAATATTTCAACTTTGCAAGTTGGCCGCAAATAGAGTGCATCACACCCAGTGTACCACGCCACATTGCAGGTGAATAACGAGTTAAAATGACAAAAGACTATCTTGTTAGGATCTTATAGAAAAATGGGTGTGCACCGAAACCTAAAAGAATGATTTCCACCAACGAGGTCCGGTAATTGAGTCTCAAACGTGAGCTGAATATGCAACCGGAGATCCGGGCTTATTGATCC
Organism: Callospermophilus lateralis; assembly: GCF_048772815.1. Lineage (NCBI taxonomy): Eukaryota > Metazoa > Chordata > Mammalia > Rodentia > Sciuridae > Callospermophilus > Callospermophilus lateralis. The sequence continues at coordinate 215,074 of NW_027512458.1, read as the reverse complement.
CTGTGGCCCGCCCCATGGCTGCAGCATCGAGGCACCACCGAGAAGCGACTAGCATCCAGGGAGAAACGTTGCTGCAGATTCTGTGGAATCCTGCCGGCTGACACCGCACTGAGCCCCAGGCCGAGTTCGGGATTTCAGTCAGGGAAGGAAGCTCTACAGTTCTATCCCCCACAACGGAAACTCCACCAAGGAAACCAATGGCCACCATCTTGGAGAGCTGAAGTAACCACCGCCACTCTCCGACAGATTGCAACAATAAAACAGTTGTGTGTTTTCCGCTCATCTCCCATACAGTAGGAAATTTGCATAAAATCTCTCCTAAGCTTTCCAGGGGAGGGATTTTCAGAGAGAGCCTGCATAAAGATTGGGGGGGGGAAACTAGAGGCACCTGACCTTCAACTCCCCCTCCCATCAGTGGTGAAAACGAAATCTGTCTAGCCAGGGATGGGGGAAAGGGCAAACGGAAAAAATAATAAAAATAGAGTGCTGGGGTTCCCAATAGACACAATCGACACCCAAGAAACGGCAAGCCAGAGTACAGTTTGAGCTGCTGAGGGCATTACTCAGGGGAAATCTGGTCTAGCAGGAGAAACCAGGACTAGCAGGTGAAACCAGGGGACTAGAGGCCAGGCCCACGTGACTGGGCGCCTGGAGAACGCTCGCCCGCCAGCAAGAGCCGGCCCGCTGCAGGTGCGACTGGACGGCTGGAGACTGCCTGCCCACCAGCGACCAATCGCCTGCCATATGCCCGCCCTAATGGGTGGCTAGAGATCGCACAACCGCCGATGACAGCCCACCAGCTGACTGCGCGACTGGACAGCTTGTGACCACCTGCACGCCGGCGACCGGGAGCTGAAACCAAACAGAGACAGTACAGTCCCACACCCCCATGCGAACACCCGGGCAAAGAGCCTGGGGCCCACCATAGCAGAGAGGTGACATCACTGGAGCTCGGCCGTCGGAATTCCTTCCCAGTGGAATCCACTCTAGCATTCACAGTCTACCAACACAAAGGAGAGTCAATAGAGATATATAAAACCAAAACAAATATATAGAAGAGAGCAGAAACACAGCAATCAAATGGAGCTGGAAAGTAATGTGAACTTCATGAAAAAACAAGGGAAAAAGGTGTACAAATAATGCCGGACAACTTAATTTTACAGGAGGACCTAGAATCATCAGAAACAGGGATAGGGAAAAAACTCAATGCATCCCTAACTCAGATGGAAAGAAATATTAGAGAAGACATGAGGCAGCAAGTCCAAGCAATAAAAGAATATTTTGAAAATGAATTAAACAAACAAATTCAAATGGCAAAGAACGAGCTTCACCAAAAGACAGAGATCTTAAAAAAAATCAAAAAGTAATCCTAGGAATGCAGAAAAATATAAACCACATTAAAAATTCAAACGAGAATATTGTAAATAGACTAGATCAAGTAGAAGTCAGAAGATTAGATAATGAATACAAAGTTTATCAACTTGAAAAGAATATAGTCAACACAGAAAAGATGCTTATATCCCATGAGCAATCTATTTAAGAGATATGGGATGTCATAAAAAAACAAATTTGAGAGTCATTAGGATAGAAGAAGGCATAGAGATTCAAACCAAAGGAATGGACAACATATTGAATGAAATAATTCTAGAAAACTTCCCAGAGATGAAAGATGGAATGGATTGCCAAATCCTTGAAGCCTACATGACCTCAAACATTCAAAACCATAATAGACCAACTCCAAGACATAGAATTATGAAGATAGCCAACATGCAGAACGTGGATACACGTTCTTCTCAGCAGCACAAGGATCCTACTCAAAGATAGATCATATATTATGCCATAGGGCAACCCTTAGTAAATATAAAGGCGTGGAGATAATACCATGCACCATATCTGATCATATTGGAATGAAACTGGAAATCAATGATAAAAGAAGGAAGGAAAAATCCTACATCATATGGAAAAATGAACAATATTCTACTGAATGTTCAATGGGTTACAGAAGACATAAAGGAGGATATAAAAAATTCTTAGAGACAAATGACTATACAGACACAACATACTGGAATCTATAGGACACAATGAAAGCAGTTTTAAGAGGGAAATTCATTTCTTGGAGTTCTTTCCTCAAAAAAAAAAAAAAAAAACAAATAAATGGACTCACACTACACCTCAAAAACCTAGAAAAAGAAAAGGAAAACAACAGCAAATGTAGTAGAAGACAAGAAATAATTAAAATTAGAGCAGAAATCAACGAAATTGAAACAAAAAAAACATTGAAAAAATTGATAAAACTAAAAGTTGGTTCTTTGAAAACATAAATAAGATTGACAGGCCCTTAGCCATGCTAACGAAGAGAAGAAGAAAGAGAATTCAAATTACTAACATACGGCATGAAAAAGGCATTATCACAACAGACACTACAGAAATACAGAAGATAATTAGAAAGTATTTTGAAACCCTATATTCAAATGAAATAGAAGATAGTGAAGATATCAATAAATTTCCTAAGTCATACGATGTGCCCAGATTGAGTCAGGAAGACACACACAATTTAAACAGACCAATAACAAAGGAAGAAATATAAGAAGCCATCAAAAGACTACCAACCAAAAAAAGCCCTGGAGTGGATGGGTATAGAGCGGAGCTCTACAAAACCTTAAAAGAAGAATTAATACCAATACTTTTCAAGCTATTTCAAGAAATAGAAAAAGAAGGTGCTCTTTCAAATTCATTCTATGAGGCCAAAATCACACTGATCCCAAAACCAGACAAAAACACTTCAAAGAAAGAAAACTACAGACCAATGTCTCTAACGAACTAGGATGCAAACATTCTCAATAAAATCCTGGTGAATGTAATACAAAAGCATATCAAAAAATTGTGCACCATGATCAAGTAGGATTCATCCCAGGGAAGCAAGGCTAGTTCAATATACGGAAATCAATAAATGCTATTCACCACATCAATAGACTTAAAGACAAGAACCATATGATCATCTTGAGAGATGGAGAAAAAACATTCGACAAAGTTCAGCCTCCCTTTATGTTCAATACACTAGAAAAACTAGGATAACAATGTTGAGTTACCTCAACATTGTAAAAGCTATATATGCTAAACCTCAGGCTAGCATCATTGTAAATGGAGAAAAACTGAAGGCATTCCCTCTAAAATCTGGAACAAGACAGGGATGCCCTCTATCACCACTTCTATTCGATTTAGTTCTTGAAATACTAGCCAGAGCAATTAGACAGACAAAAGAAATTAAAGACATAAAAATAGGAAAAGAAGAACGTAAATTATCGCTATTTGCAGATGACATGATAATATATTTAACAGACTCAAAAGGGTCTACAAAGCAACTGCTAGAGTTAATAAATGAATTCAGCAAAGTGGCAAGATATAAAGTCAACACGCATTAATCAAAGGCATTCCTGTATATCAGCAGCAAAACTTCTGAAATGGAAATGAGGAAAACCACTCCATTCACTATATCCACAAAGAAAATAAGATACTTGGGAATCATCCTAACGAAAGAGGTGAAAGATTTATATAATGAAAACTACAGAACCCTAAGGAAAGAGATAGAAGAAGATCTTAGAAGATGGAAAAAAGTACCCTGTTCATGGATAGGCAGAACTAACATCATCAAAATGTTGATATTACCCAAAGTTCTCTACAGGTTTAAATCGGTGCCAATAAAAATCCCAACAGCATTTCTTGTAGAAATGATAAAGCAATCATGAAATTCATATGGAAAAACAAAAGACCCTGAATACCAAAAGCAATTCTAAGCAGGAAGTGTGAATCTGGAGGTATAGTGATACAAGAGTTCAAACTGTACTACAAAGCAATAGTAATAAAAACATCGTGGTACTGGTACCAAAACAGGCAGCTGGACCAATGGTATAGAATAGAGGACACAGAAACCAATCCACAAAATTACAACTTTCTTATATTTGATAAAGGGGCTAAAAACATGCAATGGAGGAAAGATAGCATCTTCAACAAATGGTGCTGGGAAAATTGGAAATCCATATGCAACATAATGAAACTGAATCCCTTTCTCTCACCATGCACAAAAGTTAACTCAAAATGGATCCAGGAGGTAGATATCAAATCAGAGACACTGTGTCTAATAGAAGAAAAAGTTGGCTACGATCTACATACTGTGGGGACGGGCTCCACATTCTTTAATAGGATGCCCATAGCCCAAGAGTTAATAACAAGAATAAACAAATGGGACTTACTTAAACTAAATTGTTTTTTTTTCTCAGCAAGAGAAACAATAAGAGAGGTAAATAGAGAGCCTACATCCTGGGAACAAATTTTTACCCCTCACACTTCAGATAGAGCCCTAATATCCAAAATATACAAAAAACTCAAAAAATTAAACAATAAGATAACAAATAACCCAATCAACAAATGGGCCAAGGACCTGAACAGACACTTTACAGAGGAGGACATTCAATCAATGAAAAAGTACATGAAAAAATGCTCACCATCTCTAGCAGTCAGAGAAATGCAAATCAAAACCACCCTAAGATACCATCTCACTCCAGTAAGATCGGCAGCCATTATGAAGTCAAACAAAATAAGTGTTGGTGAGAATGTGGGGAAAGGGGTACACTTGTACACTGCTGGTGGGACTGCAAATTGGTGAGGCCAATTTGGAAAGTACTATGGTGATACCTGGGAAAGCTGGGAATGGATCCACCATTTGACCCAGCTATCACCCTTCTCGGACTATTTCCTGAGGATCTTAAAAGAGCGTACTATAGAGATACTGCCACATCAATGATCATAGCTGCACAATTCACAATAGCTAGACTGTGGAACCAACCTAGATGCCCTTCAATAGATGAATGGATAAAAAAATGTGGCTTTTATACAAAATGGAGTATTACTCTTCATTAAAAAATGACAAAATCATAGAATTTGCAGGGAAATGGATGGCATTAGAGCAGATTATGCTAGGCGAAGCTAGCCAATCCTTAAAAAACAAATGCCAAATGTCTTCATTGATATTAAAAGAGCAACTAAGAAAAGAACATGGAGGAAGAGCATGAGGAAAAGTTTAACATTAAACAAAGATGAGTGGGGGGAGAGAAAGGGAGAGAGAAGGGAAAGCATATGGGAATAGTAGGAGACCCTCAATGTTACACAAAATTACATATAAGAGGATTTGAGGGGAAATGGGGGGAAACAGTGGAGAGAATTGAACAACAGCAGATGAGGTAGAGAGGGAAGATGGGAGGGGAGGGGAGGGGGGATATTGGGGGATAGGAAAGGTCGCAGAATACAACAGTCACTAATATGCTATTATGTAAAAATGTGAATGTGTAACCAATGTGATTCTGCAATTCATATTTGGGGAAAAAATGGGAGTTCATAACCCAATTGAGTCAAATGTATCAAAGATGATATATCATGAGCTTTGTAATGTTTGGAACAACCAAAATAAATAAATAAATAAATAACGGTTTAAAATTGAGTGGGAAGAAATCAGCTAAAAATGGGTTGAGATGCATTCATTTTGCTAAGCAAAACTTTGTTTTGTTTAGTTGTAACTATCACAAATTTATTTTACCAGGAAATTGGCTTTTGAAAAAGCACATAAATTGGGATTAAAGGATAATTCACCTACCTTCTTGAAAAATTCATAGCATTTCCTATATTTTTCAAATTTTATTTTTTTCGTGAATATTTTGTCATGGACCAGGTCTAGTCTTAGGCTATTCTTCCAGAATACTACCTCATCTGACAAATTCGTACAATCTGTTGGATTGTTGTTTTCACCTTTTATTTAATAGTTTCTAGCTGATAATGTGTATTTTCTTTATCTTTATTTGTACGTATATACCCAACAATATCTTTGCATTTTATGTTTTACTGGGGAAGAGACTGATCAAAAGCTCTTTGTTATATGTATCAACAATCAGACATTTAGAGCACGCAATTATTCTTAATTTTGCATGAAAATATCTTTGTACTATTTTCTTATACAGATTTAGAATTATTAATATGTCCCAACTGTAATAAGTAATTACTTACAAGAAGAATTAAACAATTGACTTTATATCAATTATGAATATGAAAAGTACTAAAATAAGGATTTGGCAATTAATACACAATTGATAGAAATTGAAATCACAAGAAAGCCATTTAAAATGTCAGTGCATATGGTCCTTAAATAATAGGTAATTCAAAAAACTTTTTTTTAATTCATAAGATTTAATATGCCGTATTACAGCTTAATGTGATATAAAAGCTTAAATTATCAGTATTGATAAAGAAGAATGATACCTGTTTATTTAAATATGTTTATTTGATTTTCACTGTAAGATGTTAATTCTGGAAGGCTTGAGAATTAAGAAAGTTTTGGTCTATATTATTTTTAACAGGCTAATCAAAGTACTTTTAAATATATATGTATATATATATATATATATAATATGTAATGCATATGCATGAATATAGATACATATGTATAAAAATGTATTTTAATATATCTATCAGGTGATTATAATTATTAAATTTTCTCAAGAAAAAAACAATGACTATAAAAAACAGTCTTAAATTTAAATTTCATAGCATACTACTGTTTGTAATGACATGAGAGAAAAACAGATATGAAAGGAAAACGAAAAAGGAAGAGAGAGAAGGGGGAAAATGAGGAAGAAAGTGAGTAAAGATGAGGGAGAGGCGTGTTCAATGTAAAGATAAAAGTGGAGGGGCTGGGTTTGTGGTTCAGTGGTAACATGCTTTTCTAGCATGTGTGGGACACTGTGTTCTATTCTAAGCACCACATACAAATAAACAAAATGAAGGTCAATCACAACTGAAAAAATAAAAAATAAAAAAGTAGAAATATTAGCAAAACTCCAAGCTTTTATGAATGTTAAATTTAAAAAAAAATTATGTAACATAGCCTTATGTAATTTCTAGACTATCCAAAAGAGTCATTAAATGTTAGATTATTAGTGCAATAACTAAAAATCCATTGCTCTTTCCTCAACATTCTGTGGCATGCTAGTGGTAAAATAAATTCTATTATAACACCAAAAAAAAAAAAAAAATCTAATATTTCTATAGTAACTGACCCAGTTTAATATCAAGGCTAGCAGATTCCTATGGGACATGATGTGTATTTTGACATTCATTTTTATTCAACACTGGAACATTACTATTTCTTCAGTTTATGCACATAATAGGATATATATTTCATCCACAAGTTCGCTAATTTATACGCATTTGTTTCACTTTCAGTCACTTCCTGCTTCAGAACACATGTATTTCTTATGTTTCTTGACTGCTATTTTCATGAGACTTCTTTCCAAACACATTATTGTCGATTTCCATTATCACATTTGAAGCAAAACTCACACACCCGTATGATAAACCAAACCCTAATATTACCATTAGATGTACAACTAGCTGGAATGAATGATTGTATATCAATATAAGATTTCTTACTTAGTTTCAGATATCAATTAAATCCATTATTTAAAGTGGAACCAGTTATATTATTTATTCACAGTATGGTCTTTTCATGCATTATCTCTATATTCATAGACACAGGGTACACCTCTTTGTACCCCCAATACTAATTTATACGTCTTCAAAATATTGCTCCAAGAAATGGTGGAAGAAATGCACATGTCACCTGATTTACATATTCATTTTATCACAGTAATATTCTGGACACAAACAGCAAAGGTGACACTTATGATTTTACCAAACCTAAATGGAAAGTGAAGATGGATTACTAAAAACATACATGTCCAGGTTGCCTAATGCTCTCAAATGTGAATCCTATTCTTGACTACATATTTGTTTCTTCCTAAGATTATATATTCAACCTCAAGCCCCTTGAAAATGTCTAATCTTATGACTCACTTTATCATTTGCCTGATTTCCTAATGTCTCTATTGATATCTGCTTTCCTACATATTTTCCCCAGATTATCACTGTGACTGACTCTTCACATGTGCTCACATTTACATTCAATCTCTACCAGAAGCCCTATTGCTAAAGAACTTTTGGTCCAAATGCTATACTCACTCTTCGTTCTAAACCTACCGACTATCTTTCTAATAATACCGACTATCCCTTTTTGTCTAGAAGTTCTCTTTGACATTCCATCATTCAAGGTACAAAGTCCTATGCCATTGAACATCGATTTATCTGAGACATTTCTGCAGAACATAATTCAAAGCTAAGAATCCCAATCAAGGGCCCAATGCCCTTCTGGGCTTCAAATCTTACCTAGATTACTGTTTTCATTCTTATATTTCACTTTTACATTCTTGTAAATATTACAGGTTCCCATTACCATTATTCATCCCGCAGAATGATTCAAATCGAACTTTTATTAACCGTAACCATACACTCTTCCCTCAATCAAACTTTACAGAAGAGCAGGGACAGAGTTGCTTTTACAATACAGGAATGTAGGGGTTCTTAAACCTGCTGAGATCCTCAAAGGTCCATGCAGAAATGATCCCTGGAGAAGATGTAGGCAGCTATGAAGGAGTTGAGAGAGCAAAAGTCATCTTGCATGGCAAACCCCCTTGTCAGGATGAAGGGATGTGTCTGAATCAGCCTCTCTATTCTAAATGTAGAGAAGATGGACCAAACCAGGCCTGTGTGGGGAGATGTTCCCAGGCGCCTATGTTTGATATACCATTCTATCTTGTGAAATTGTCACCGAAAGTAGGGGCAGCCTCTATCTCATGGGACCCTTGGAAGCAAATGTTAAATCAAAGTGATTGCCAAGGTAGTGACCTCATGCAGTTCCTGAAGAAAGTGACCTACCTCACTTCCTTGGTGATGTAACTATCTGAACTTGGAATCCAAGATGCCAGGCTCCCAGAGCCAGTCCCAGTCCCAATCCCAGTGGGCTCACTTGTTTGGATGTACCAAGGACAGAGTCAGTATTTCTTGGTATCTACTGATGTGAGGATTGCCAAATGCCAGGACAGATCTGAAGAGGAGCCTTTCCTGAGAAAGCAGGTAGTGGCTCACCGCTGGCTCCTGAGAACTTCACAGAGTTGGCAAAGGAGACAGATCTGAGACATGACAGGACATTTCATTAGAACATAATATGGCCCAACAGACAGAGGACACTCCAGATAGTCAGAGACAGACTTGCGGGAAGGAGATGCCTTTGTGAGTGTGAGTGTCAGTTTGTGGTTTGTCTCATATTCTGAGAATAGGTAGGAAAGACAGTTTGTTTGGTTCGGAATAGACTGTTTCTAGTAAGTTTTTTGACAAGGTGAGTGATTCTATATCTGTGTATCCCACTGTGTCCGTGGTTGTAGACATTAGGAAAGAGAATGCATCAATGGATATGTCCTGTCTAGTAGAAAGCTTCCCAGCATTCATCCTGCCCAATTTATGAATGAACTGCAGCTTGCCTTATGGATGGACAACACCTACTATCTTCCTAAGTTTCTGTTTTCTTCCTGAATTCTGGCCACTCTGGAGAATAGGCTCATGGTTTTGTGTCCAAGATATGTACCACCTCCAAGCTCTGTGACATGCCCATGTACTGGATAGCGGTAAGGAATGGGAACATCTCAGAAAACTCAGATATCAGTGTGACCAGGAAATTCTCAGTGGAGAAACCCTGCTTTGGGCCATTCTCTTACCTATGTTTCTGTTGCCCTGAATGTCAGGAAGGTCTTTGCCTCAGGCCACCTCTTTGTGAAGCCTGAAGAAAACAGTTTTCAAATGAAAATGAATGGCCATGTCCTGTGGCTCTTTGCTTAATTTCTTTGGAAAGGGATGTGTCTTAATCAGCCTCTTGGACCTGTGTGAGGTTGTGGCTTAGATTCTCAGCACCTGATGGATCTAAAGAAAGATCCCATGTGTGCATCCAAACCAAAATGTCAAAAAGATCCGTTATGGTAGATGAAGTGTCTTGCCTTCCTTTGTTAGGTTCCTGACCTACATCAAGTGAGAATAGGGATCCTTTGGGTCAAATGAAATCTTCAAAGCCCTAAAGAAGTGCTTGGGTTTTCTCATTATTCCAAATCACAAAAAGAATCTATACCTGACAGGCAGTAGGTTTCAAAATGGAGAAGCAGAGCAGTATTAACTGCGGTCCTATTTTATCACTCCTGCTTCAAATGCAGGGTGTCCAGGCCCCCATGACTTTAGGCAAATTAGGGGTAAGAGAGCTTATTTTGGACACTAACACATACCCCACTAGACTCTGACTACTAATCCTAACATGATGGAGAATAATAACCAAAACAGAATAGAAATACAAGCAGTTCAGAGGAGTCATGTTGTATAATTGGACTTGCCTTTTGCATTATATAGGGTAGGAATTATAAATCTAGTCAATTTTTAATTAAAACAGTTCTCCATGTGTTTTTAAAGTTAACAAATATGTGAATTCCTCTCTCCCATTCTCTGTGGCCTATTCAGCACATGTGTTTTTATATGCACATATAGAATCCTACCTGGTATCACATGTACATACTTGACAGGTTGCTGACTTGGCAGATGCAAATTGTGAAAAGAGATCACTCCTCTTAATGCTGTTGGAACTGAAAATTCAAACTATTGGTGACCTTCCTAGCTGAACAAAATTATATATAAATCCATGTTCAGTAAAAAGTATATTTTGGGATGTGTGGATTATATATATTTCATGATAAATTTTGATTGGCATATATATTGTTACTTTTTAATGTCTGTGTGAGTGTGTGTGTGTGTATATATATATATATATATATACATATATATATATATATATATATATGTATATATATATATATATACTCTCCAGATTTTTGAAAAAATGAAATATATGTGTCTTATTATACACTCCCTAAATTTATTCATGTTCATGTATGTGGATTTATTATCAACTTTTCACAAGATTATTCTCAGAAATATTCATCCACCTGAAATACATATTTGTTTCCTAGTACTGAAAACTAACTTCAGTGAATGATGCATACAAATCCTAATATTTCTACAGTTACTGACCAAGTTTAAGATCAATGCAAGTAGATTCCTATGGGACATGACATGTATTTTGATGTTCATTTTTTTTCAACACTGGTACATTACTATTTCTTCAGTTTATGCACATCATAGGATATATATTTCATCCACAAGTTCGCTAATTTATATCAATTTGTTTCACTTTCAATTACTTCCTGCTTCAGAACACATGTATTCCTCCATGTTTCTTAACTAGTCTCTTCATGAGACTTCTTTACAAACACATTATTTTCGATTTCCATAATTACTTTTGAAGCAAAACTCACACACCCTTAATGACAAACCATAACCCCAATATTACCATTAGATGTATAACTGATAGGAATGAATGACTGTGTATCAATATAAGATTTCTTATATATTTTAAGATATCAATTTAATCCATTGTTTAAAGTGGAATCAGTTATATTATTTATCCACAGTATCATCTATTCATGCATTATCTCTACATTCATAGACACAGGGTACACCTCTTTGTACCCGCAATACTAATTTATACATCTTCAAAATATTGCTCCCTGAAATGGTGGAAAAAATACTTATGTCACCTGATGTACATATACATTTTATCACAGTACTATTTTGGATACAAAATGCAAAGATCACACATATGTTTGTACAAAAGCCTAAATTGAATGGGAGCATGGATTACTAAAAACATTGATGTCTAGGTTGCCTAATTCTCTCAAATGTCCATCCTATTGGTGACTACATATTTGTTTCTTTGAAGATTATATAGTGAATATCAACCCTGTTAAAATGTCTAATCCTATCACTCACTTTATACTTTGCCTGATTTCCTACTGTCTCTATTGATGTTTCCTTTCCTACATATTTTCCCCAGTTTACCTATGTGACTAACTCTTCACATGTGCTGACATTGACATTCATTCTATTACCGAAACCCTATTGATAAAGAACTTTTGGTCCATATCCTGTACTCACACTTCTTGCAAAACCTACTGACTATCTTCCTAATCCTATGGACTATCCCTGTTTGAGTGGATGTTCTTTTCTACAATCTATCATCCAAGGTACAAGGTCCTATGTCATTGATTATCGATTTATCTGAGACATCACTGCAGAACGTAATTCAATGCTAAGTATCCCAATCAAAGGCCCAATGCCAATATGGACTTTAAATCTTACTAAATTTCTGTTTTCATACATATTTTTCAACTCTATATTCTTATATATATCACAGATTCGAAATACCATTATTCATCCAGCAAAATGGTTCCTAACCCAAAACAAACATGTAATTAACCCTAACCATAAACTGTTCCCTCAATCTACCTTTATAAAAGAGCAGGGACAGAGTTGGTCTTACAATACAGGAAAGTAGGGGATTGTCCACCTGCTGAGAACCTCAAAGGTCCATTCAGAATTGATCCCTGGAGAAGATGTAGGCAGGTATGAAGGTCCTGAGAGATCAAAAGTCATCTTCCATGGCAAACAACCTGGTCAGGATGAAGGCTTTTGTCTGAATCAGTCTCTCTCTTCTTAATGTAGATAAGATGGACCAAATGAGGCCTGTGTGGAGAGCTGTTCCTGGGTGCCTATGGTTGATATACCATTCTAACTTGTGAAAGTGTCACAGAAATACGGTCAGCCTACATGTCATGGGAACCTTGGATCCATGTGTTAGGACAAACTGGTTGCCAAGGCAGTAACCTCATTCAGTTCCTGAAAGAAGTTACCTCACCTCACTTTTTTGGTGATGGCACTTTCTGAACTTGGGATCCAGGAAGCCAGGCATCTAGAGCCTGACTCAGTCCCAGGCCTAGTGGTCTCACTTGTTTGATTTAACAAGGACAGAGTCAGTCTTTCTTGGTATCTACTGATGTCAGGATGGAATAAATGACAGGAAAGCTCTGAAGAGGGGCCTTTCCTGACAAAGAAGGTAGTGGCTCACTGCTGGCTCCTGACAACTTCACAGAATTGCCCATGGACACCAGATGTGAGATAGGAGAGGCTATTTGGGGGAACATAGTATGGCCTATCAGTCAGAGAACACTCCAGATAGTCACAAACCTACTTGGAGGAAGGAGGTGCTTATCTGGCTGTGGGTGTGGGTTTGTGGTTTTTTTCTCATGCTCTGAGAATATGTCCGAAAGTCGGTTTGTTTGGTTTGGAGTAAAGTGTTTCCAGAATGTCGTATGAAAAGGCGAGTGTTTCTATGTCTGTGTATCTCACTGTGTCCGTGGTTGTAGACATTAGCAAAGAGAATGCATCAATGGATGAGTCTTGTCTAGTAGAAAGCTTCCCAGCATTCATCCTTCCCAATTTATGAATGGACTGCGTCTTGCCTTATGGATCGGCAACACCTGCTATCTTCCTAAGTTACTGTTTGCTTCCTGAATTCTGGCCACTCTCCAGAATAGGCTCATGGTTTTGTGTCCAAGATATGTACCACCTCCAAGCTCTGTGACACGGCCATGTATTGGTTAAATGAAGGGCATGGCGAGCATCTCAGAAAACTCAGATATCAGTGTGACCAGTAAAGACTCAGTGGAGAAACCATGCTTTGGTCCTTTTCCTTACCTATTGTTCTGTTGCCCCTTGACCTTGTGTAATTCTGTGGCTTAGATTCTCTGAACCTGATGGATCTAAAGAGAGATCCCATGTATGCATCCAAAAGCAAAATGTCCAAAAGAGCAATCATTGTGGATGAAGTCTCTCTCCTTCCTTGGTAAGGTTCCTGACCTCCATCAAGTGATAATAGGGCTCCTTTGGGTCAAATAAGTTCTTCAAAGCCCTGCAGATTCTAGCCCATAGGTGACTGGGTTTTTTCATGACTCCAATTCACATGAAGAATCTAAATCCCACCATCAGTAGGCCTCAAATTTAAGAAGCAGAGCAAAATAAATGGCAGGCCTATTTGATCACTCTTAGTTCACAGGAAGGGTGTCCAGGCCACCCTGACTTTAGGCAAATGAGGGGCAAGGGAGCTTATTTTGGACACTGTCTTGGGCTGCACCCCTCACGGAAACCTCCAGCCAGAGGTTATGATGAGTGTCTGTATGGAAGAAAATGAGGGCCATGTGGGAGTGTTTTGGTTTTAATTGTAGTCATTTTTGTGGCGGTTAGTAGAGATGACATGGTCCACCTTGGCTTGAACTTTGGTGGGATTCCGCATAAAGACTGAGTTCTCGTACTGAACTCAGAGAAGTATTGCCATGAATAGTGTTGGAATTTTAGGAGGCCACGCACGATAGTCGCCCTTGGAAACTGAGATCTAGGCCCAGGGTAGCTATTCACAGAGCACTAGAAATCTCAGCCAGGATATCACATGATTTTATTCTGAAAAACTTGGCAACCATTGTTGAGAGTCAAAACACACATGGACCTCACATTGTAGACCTCAATTTTCAAAGATTCATGTGACCTTTTGGCCACTCTTTGGGAAGACTTTCCTGTGAGACATCTCCAGATATTTCATTGAAATGAGCTTCCTCACCATTTAATAGTTCCAGAATGCCTCCAACTTCATCCTTGAAAAATGGCTAGGTCAATATATCATGAAATTTTTAAAATTCCCGTGACAAGTTGGCACTGGAGATTCTTTGAATATCTTGTGGCTGATCATGAGAATAACAGACAGTGCCTTGATTGACTGGTTTTCATAAAAATTGTGCAGAACAGAGATGCCAGGAAGTTGGAGCCTCCTGAGGAGTGGGCCTAGAGCAGTGGTGGGCAGGTGTGTGATAAAACATCTGCGGTGTGGTCATGTGGATCTGCCTTTGGCTTCCAAATTGCTTGTGACTGATATGGTGCAGCCAGCAGTCCCTTCAATGTAAAGGCATCTTGTTATATGCAGAGGTTTTAGGGAAATATTAAGAATCAGGTTGCTATGGTCAAGGGGGCAACTATGTGGGATATAAGCCTGTTTGGTGCATTCTCCTGCAGACCCTGACCCACCACACGTGACAGAACTCCCTCACGCACAGAGTAACAGTTGAATTCTTTGTATTTCGTGAAACAAATACCAAAATCCCAGTGCAGCACCAAGAAACAACACGAAAAGTGGAGAATGACCAAATAGCTTCACAGGCCCATGTGAATACACTTAGCCCCCCGTGTCCACAGTTTACCTACAAAGAGAGTATTCAGCACTGCTGACTCATGTTCAGTGGAAAATAAGAAACCATGTCCTCCAGGTCACATAGATGAAGACCCTGATTTGATGGTCTCACTACAAACGAAGCTGAAGCTCCCGACAACAACATATATTCCAAGTGCCCAACCTCAGAGGCAGTTTCTCAAGAAGTCTTTAGGCCAGCAGAGCTCCATGTTTTTGGAATGATTACACTGTCCCTTACTTTTGGAATCTCCTCTACCTCCTCCAAGGTTGTGAACTCCTGAGCATATTCCATTCCAGATATTTATTCACAGATTTTCTAACTCTTCTCTTCTAATTGTGTATTACTCTGGGCAATTGTAATGTCAAGGCATTGTTCTGGATGAGAGTGGGAAGATTTTTGTGTATCACATATTTACATACACATTGGATTCATTTTCCAATTTTCGTTTCAAAATACTGAATACCTCACACTAACACCTACCCTACTAGACTCTGACAACTAATCCTAATAAGGTGGAGAAAAATAAACCAAAAAAATAGAAATGCAAGCAGTTCAGAGAAGGCATGGTGTATAGTGGAATTGCCTTTTGCATTATTTAGGGTAGGAGTTATAAATCTAGTCAATTATTTGTTAAAATATTTCTCCATGTGTTTTAAAGTTAACAAATATGTGAATTCCTGTTTCCCTGTCTCTGTAGCCTATTCAGCACATGTATTTTTACATGCAATTATAGAATCTTACCTGATACCACACGTACATTCTTGTGAAGTGGCTGACTTGGCAGATACAAATTTTAAGAGATCACTTCTCCTAAGCGCTTTAGAACTGAAAATTCAACCTATGCGTGAGCTTCCTAGTTGAACAACATTATACATAAATCCATGTTAAATAAAATAAATATTTTTGGATCTCTGGATGATATAAATTTCATGGTGAATTTCCTATAGCATATATTATGCTATTTTTAATGTCCGTGTGTGTTTGTGTGTGTGTATGTGTATATATATATATATATATATATATATATATATATATATATATATATATATTCTCCAGATTTTTCAAAATATGAAATATGTGTCCTATTATAAACTCCCTTAACTCATTCATATTCAAGTATGTGGATTTATAATCAAATTTTCTCAAGAGTATTCTCAAAATATTCATTCTCCTGATATACATATTAGTTTCTTAGTACTGAAAACTAACTTTAGTGAATGGTGCATACAAATCCTAATATTTCTACAGTAACTGACCTAGTTTAACATCAATGCAAGTAGATTCCTATGGGACATGATGTGTATTTGGATGTTCGTTTTATTCAACACTGGTACATTACTATTTCTTCAATTTATTCACATCATGGGATATATATTTCATCCACAAGTTCGCAAGTTTATAGGCATTTGTTTCACATTCAATCATTTTCTTCTTCAGATCACATGTATTCCTCCATGTTTCTTGACTGGTCTTTTTATGAGACTTCTTTCCAAACACATTATTTTCGATTTCTAGCATCACTTTTGAAGCAATACTCACACACCTTTCATGATAATCCATAACCTTAATATTACATTTAGATGTATTACTGGTTGAAATGAATGATATTATATCAATACAAGATTTCTTATAATATTTCATATATTAATTCAATGCATTATTTAAAGTGGGAACAGTTAAATTATTTATTCAAAATGTGGTCTATTCATGCATTATGTCTATATTCATGGACACAGGGTACACCTCTTTGTACCCCCAATACTAATTTATAGCTCTTGAAAACCTTACTCCCAGAAATGCTTGAAGAAATGCTCATGTCACCTGATCCACATATACATTCTATGACAGTAATATTCTGGACAAAAAATGCAAAGGTCACACTTATGATTGTACCAAAGCCTAAAAGGAAAGTGAACATGGATTACTAAAAGCATTCATGTCCAGGTTTCCTAATGCTCTCAAATGTCAATCCTAATGGTCACTGCATATTTGTTTCTTCTTAAGATTATATATTCAAACTCAACAGTGTACAAAATGTCTAATCCTATCACTCACTTTATACTTTGCCAGATTTTTTAAAGTCTCTATTATTATCTGCTTTTCTACATATTTTTCAAAGTTCATCATTGTGACTGAATTTTCATATGTGCTGACATTTACATTCACTCTCTAACTGAAACCCTATTGCTAAAGAAATTTCCGTCCAAATCCTGTACTCATTCTTCTTCCTAAACCTACCGACTATCTACCTAATCCTACCGACTATCCATTTTTGACTGGATGTTCTCTTCCTCATTCAATCATCCAATGTACAAGGTCCTATGCCATTGTAAATGGATTTATCTGAGACATCTGTGCAGAACCTAATTCAACACTACGTATCCCAATCATGGGCCCAATGCCCTTCTGGGCTTCAAATCCTAGATTTCTGTTTTCATACATATATTTTGCCAATATAATTTAATAAATATCGCAGGTTCCCAATACCATTATTCATCGCTCAGAATGATTCCTAACAAAATCGAACCTGTTATTACCCAAACCATACACTGTTCCCTCAATCTAACTTTGTAGAAAAGCAGGGACAGAGTTGGCCTTACAATACAGGAGTGTAGGGAAACTTCCACCTGCTGAGAACCTCAAAGGTCCATGCAGAAATGATCCATGGAGAAGATGTAGGCAGCAATGAAGGACCTGAGGGAGGAAAAGTCAACTTCCATGGTAAACAACCTCGTCAAGATGAAGGGATGTGTCTGAATCAGCCTCTTTCATCTTAATGTAGAGAAGATGGACCAAACCAGGCCTGTGTGGAGAGCTGTTCCCGGGTGCCTATGGTTGATATACCATTCTAACTTGTGAAAATGTCAGAGCGAGTAGGTGCATCCTCCATCTCATGGGACTCTTAGAAGCAACTTTTAGGACAAAGTTGTTGTCAAGGCAGTGACCTCATTTAGTTCCTGAAGGAAGTGACCTCACCTCACTTCCTTGATGAAGGAACTCTCTGAACTTGGGATACAGGAAGTCAGGCACCCAGAGCTAGTCCCAGTTCATGTCCCAGTGTTCAAACTTGTTTGAATTTTCCAAGGACAGAGACAGTCTTTCTTGGTACCTACTGATGTGAGGATAGCCTAATGCCAGGAAGGTCTGAGGAGGGGCCTTTCCTGAGAAAGAAGGTACTGGCTCACCGCTGGCTCCTAACAGCTTCACAGAGTTGGACACGGAGACCAGATCTGAGACAGGACAGCCCATTATGGGGGAATATATTATGGCCCACCAGTCAAAGGTCACTCCATATTTTCACAGACCTACTTGGGGGTCTGTGTGGGTGTGGGTGTGGGTGTGGGTGTGGGTTTGTCATTTTGTCTCATGTTCTGAGAATAGGTAGGAAAGTCGTTTTGTTTGGTTTGGTGTGAAATGTTTCTAGTAAGTCTTTTGACAAGGCGAGTGTTTCTATGTCTGTGTATCCCACTGTGTCCGTGGTTGTAGACATTAGAATAGAGAGTGCATCAATACATATGTCCTATCTAGTAGAAATCTTACCAGCATTCATCCTCTCCTATTTATGAATGGTCTGCGGCTTGCCATATGGATCGGCCACTCCTAATATCTTCCTAAGTTCCTATTTTCTTTCTGAATTTTGGCCAAACTCCAGAATAGGCTCATGGTTTTGTGTCCAAGATATGTACCACCTTTAAGCTCTGTGACATGGCCATGTACTGGATAGCTGAAGGCAATGGTGAGCATCTCAGAAAACTCAGATATCAGTGTGACCAGGAAAGTCTCAGTGGAGAAACCCTGCTTTGGGCCTTTTGCTTACCTATTGTATTATTGCCCTGAATGTCAGGAAGGTCTTTGCCTCAGGCCACCCCTTTGTGAAGACTGAAGAGTTTTCAAATGGAAATGAATGGGCATCACCTTTGGCTCTTGGCTTAATTGCTTTGGAAAGGGATGTGTATGAATCAGCTTCTTGGCCCTGTGTGAGGTTGTGGCTTAGATTCTCAGCACCTAATGGATCTAAAAAAATCCCATGTGTGCATCCAAAACCAAAATAGCCAAAAGAGCAGTCATTGTGGATGAAGTCTCTCACCTTCCTCTGTAACATTCCTGACCTCCATCTTTGAGAATAGTGATCCTTTGGGTCAAATGAGTTCTTCAAATCACTACAGAGGCTAGGCCATAGGTGCTTGGGTTTTCTCATGACCCCAATTAACATAAGGAATCTAAACCCCACAGTCATTAGGCCACAAAATGGAGAATCAGAGCAGTATTCAGGGCAGGCCTCTTAGATCACTCCTGGTTCACAGGAAGGATTTCCCTGCCACACTGACTTTAGGCAAATGGGAGAAAGGGACCTTATTTTGGATAGTGTCTTTGGCTTTGGCCCTCATGGAAACCTACAGCCTGAGGTTATGATTAGTGTCTATATGGAAGAAGATGAGGGCCATGTGGGAGTGTTTTGGTTTTAATTGTGGTCATTTTTGTGGCCGTTGGAAGAGATGACTGAGGCCACCTGGGCTTGAACACTGGTGTGATTCCCCTTAGAGACTGAGTTATGGAACTGACCTCAAAGAAGTATTGCCATGTATTGTGATGGGATTTTAGGAGGCCACACATGAGAGTCGCCCTTGGAAACTGAGATCAAGGCCCAGGGTGGCTTTCCACAGAGCACTGGGAATCTCAGGAAGGATATCACATGATTTAATTCTTAAAGAATTGGCAGCCATAGTTGCAAGTCAAAACACAAAAGGATCACACATTGTAGACCTCAAACGCCTGGCTTAATGTCACCTTTTAGCCTGTCGTTGGGAAGCATTGCCTGTTAGAATTCTCCAGAGATTTCATTGAAATGAGATTCCTCTCCATTTAATGGTTCCTGAATGAATTAAACCCCACAGTGCCTCAAACTTCATCCTTGAAAAAAGGCTAGATAAATACCATTAAATTTTTGAAATTCTCATGAACAGGTGTCAGTGGAGAACCTTTGGATGTCTTATAGATGATCATGAGTGTACCAGACAGTGCCTTGATTGACTGGGTTTCATGAAAATCGTGTAGAACAGAGATGCCAGTAATTTGGAGCCCGATGAGTATTCGGCCTAGAGCAGTGGAGTGTAGGTGTTTGTTAAAACATCTGTGATGGGGTCATGTGGATCTGCCATTGGCTTCCAAATGGTTTGTGACTGACATGGTGCAGCCCCCATACCCTTGTATGTAAAGGCATCTTGTTATACGGAGAGGTTTCAGGGCAATGTTTAGAATCAGATTTCTATTGTCAAGGGGGCAAGCTATGTGGGATAGAAGCCTGGTTGGTGCACTCTCCTGCAGACTCTTAACCAACACACGTGACAGAACTCCCTCCAGCACTCAGTCCTAGTTGACCTTCTCGTATTTCATGAAGCAAATACCAAACTCCCAGTGTAGCTGCAAGAAACACCATGAAAAGTAGAGGAAGACCAAATGGCTTCAAAGTCCACACTGGGAGACATTTTGCCCCCAAATGGCAACAAATTACCTACAAAGAGAGAATTCAGCCCTGCTGCCTCATGTTTATTGGAAAAAAAGAAACCATGTGCTCCAGGTTACACAGAAGCAGACCCAGATTTGATGGTCTCACTACAAAGGAAGTTAAAACTCCTGACAACAACATATATTTCAAGTGCCCAACCTCAGAGGCAGTTTCTCAAGAAGTCTTTAGGCCAAGAGAGCTTCATGTTTGTGGAGTTTTTACCATGTACCTTACTTTTCGAAACACCTCTACCACCTCCAAGGTTGTTAACTACTGAGCATTTTCCATTCCAGATGTGTATTCACAGATTTTCTAACTCTTCTCCTCTTATTGTGTCTTACTTGGGGTGAAGGTAATGTCAAGGCATTGTTCTGAATGAGAGTGGGAAGACTTTTGGGTAGCATATATTTGCATACACATTGGATTCATTTTCCAATTTTCTATTCGAAATACTGAATCCCTGACTGTCAGAGGTAGAAGGAATTCTCCTTCAAAGAATAGTCTGACACTTACAAGAAACAGCCACCAGGAGACATCCTGTAGCCATCTGTCTCCCTGAGACATCCTGTGCCCATCTGTCTTTCTGAAACTTCCTGAGGTTATCTCACCTTGTGAAGACATCTAGGAAGTGCCGATAAGAGAGATTTCCCACATCCAGCATTCAAATACCCCTGTGTGAACAATAAAAGTTTGCAGCTTGATCAGAACTCCTGTCTTGCTGTCATCTCTCGTGTCTCTTGTCCCTTCATTCCTCCCTATCTAGGTTCGCTGCCCACGTTGATGTGTCCTGCCGGCCGGGACATCTGGCGCCCACTGACTGGGGCTCGAGCTTTTGATTGAGGGGGACCCCGTCCTCCTGGAAGATTTGGTCAAGCGGAGCTTGCAATAACCGCAGAAGACACCACCGAGAGACAGATCCAGGAGGAGGGTGGGATGACACACGGTGATTGACCCACCATGGGGCAAGCAGTTTCGTCACATGATTTGTTTTTGTCAGGCTACAAGGAGTCCTTCCAGACATGGGGGCGCGTATTAAGAAAAATGACTTAAATTTTTTTTCTTTTCACACATAAGAGAGCAGTGTCCATGGTTTCCTCTTGAAAGGACCATTGATGGTAAAAGATGGCAAGAGTAGGAGACTGTTTAAAAGATTATTATGAATCCTTTGGCCCAGAAAAAGTGCCTGTTCCCACCTTTTCTTACTGGAACTTAATTAATAGAATTCTTAAAAGTTCACCCTTTGACAATGGTACCTTAAAAGTTGTCAAGGTTGGGAAAGAGACTATGCAAATACTTCTCATATCCCCTCGGCATGCCCATCAGTTAGTATAGACATAGACCCTTCTCAGGCTCCCCAGGACCGTGGGAACCTTCCTGGTCCCCCTCAAAATACCACCCTAATGAATAAGGCTCCAATGATTACCAACTGCCTTTATCCAGTTTTAAATACCGGAGACTCATTGACCCCTGTAGAGGAGGCTACCTTGGAGAAGGAAGCAGCTCGCTACCATTCAGAAGACCCTCCACCTCTCAAGACCCTGCCACAGCCTATAGGACTTACACATCCACCTCCCTGCTATATCCCTCCTGCCTTTTGTGCTCTGGCCCTTCAGGGAACAAATGCCCCCCCCCCCCGATATTTTCTCCCCACTTCCCTTGCCTAAACTGGCTCCTTTGTGAGCATCCTTTCAACATACACAGGAACAGATCCAACCTTTAAAAGAATTAAGATCCCTTCACTCTGAGCTCTGTTCATTAGCCTTAGGTATGGAGTCAAAGCAACTGGCCTACAGTGGTCTAATACAAAGGCGAAGCCACTCCATTGACCTGTGCTCGCCTTCCCTGTCACCACCAGTCTGATAGATAAGCCTGCCCAGGCTGAGGTCAAAGAATTAGACGAGGATAAAGAGGAGGAAGCGGGGAAATGGATTAAGGAGATCAGGACTCAGAGGATGAGGAGTTCAGCCCTAGGCAGGCAGGAACCCAGAGTCTACAAAAAATTAAGCCTGCATTTTCCTGAAAAACTTAAAAAGGCTTGTGCTCACTATGGCCCCATTGCACCCTACACGTTGGATTTATTAGA
This sequence comes from Callospermophilus lateralis, assembly GCF_048772815.1. NCBI lineage: Eukaryota > Metazoa > Chordata > Mammalia > Rodentia > Sciuridae > Callospermophilus > Callospermophilus lateralis. Next base: position 192,378 of record NW_027512458.1, on the reverse strand, counting down.
AAGCCACAGCACACAATGACTTACTCCCAATGATTGAAAATTTTTAGACCAAGCTACCCTCAGTGCCAGAGACTTCCTGTTATGGAATGCAGATTTCAAGGAGCACTGTAGGGAAACTGCTCAAAAAATTTTAACTAAGGCCTTCTCTAAATCCAGGACTTATGTTAAGCTAGTGGGCAATGAGCCTTTTGACAATAAAACTAAACAGGCACATTTCCCTGCTGGACTTTTGATGCAGATTCAGATGGCTGGCTTACATGCTTGGAGACACCTCCCTCAAAAGCCTCGGCTACCACTTCCCTGGCAAAAATTTGACAAGGGCCCGACGAGCCTTATAGCGACTTTGTTCCCCGGCTTAACCTAGCTGTGGAATGCTTGCTTGGACCAAGCGAAAGCAAAAGCGCTTTTGTAAAACATCTTGCCTTTGAAAACGCCAACCCGGCATGTCAGGATGTTCTTCAACCACATAAGGATAAAGGGAAACTTTCTGACTTTATTAGACTCTATGCAGGGGTAGGTGCAGCCCATGCCATGGGTCTTGCCCTAGGTGCCACCTTTACCAAGACCTTTCACAATCCTGGCTCACGTACTTGCTTTACTTGTAAACAACCTGGCCATTTTGCACGCAAGTGTCCGACAGGCAAAAAAAGCCTAGGAATAGCGTCTCCTTCAACTGGGGCTATACCGCCCCAAGCTATCCTTTGCCCTAGATGTGGTAAAGGTCATCACTGGACCAGTGAGTGTAGATCTAAGACAAATGCCCTCAGACAGCCTATTTTTTCCTGCTTCTTGGGAAACTCCCTGCGGGGCCAGCCCCGGGCCACGACATCCCCCAGGACAAACCCAGGGGCAATAAGATTTGTTCCCTCCCAAACTCCCAACCTACCTCAAAATTCTTCTCCACAATTGCCTCCCTCCAACTAGCCACTCCAGGCAGCGCAGGATTGGACCTCTGTGCCACCACCAATACTATATTGGACTCAATGCAAGGACCCCAGATAATACCCACTGGAATTATGGGTCCCCCTCAATCTCATATGTGTGCCCTTATTTTGGGGAGAGCCTCTACTAACTTACATGGTGTTCAGGTCTTCCATGGCATTAATAATAATGATTTCACTGGAGAAAAAAAAAAATACTGGCCACAGCTATTAATGGAGTTGTGGCCATCCCAGCATGAACAAGTCTTGCACAATTAATACTCCTTCCCTTGAATCCAGGAGGCACTTCCACCGCCCAAACCTACCGCAGGGGACTGCCTCCTTGGGCTGCTCTGATGTAAATTTGGTTCAACCCGTTTCTCACAAAAGACCCACAATTTCCTTACTTATTGAAGGAAAGGAATTCCAAGGAATTCTAGATACTGGAGCTGATGACACAATTATTTCTCAAAAATCTTGGCCATCAGCTTGGACCCTCACCTCATCCTTGACTGACCTTAAAGGGATAGGACAGTCAAAAAATCCTCTGGTCAGCTCTACGGCTCTTAGCTGGACTTATAAAGAGGGTAATAAGGGAATTGTCACTCTTTTCGTTGTTCCTGACCTCCCTGTTAACCTATGGGCCCGAGATATTTTGAGTCAAATGGAAGTTATTCATGCCAGTCCCAATTCCATGGTAACTCATCAAATGCTTCATATAAATGTTTTCCCTGGTACAGGCCTTGGGAGACTGAGACAAGGACTGGTTGAGCCAATAAAACCCATACAAAAAACAAATACAAATGGACTTGGGTATTCGGATTTTTAGTGTCGGTCTCTGACTCTCCTGTACCCCATGGAGATAAAATTATTTGGGAAACTCAGACTCTTGTGTGGGTGCATCAATGGCCCCTTACCCATGAAAATATGGAGGCTGCCTCCATGTTAGTGCAGGAACAGCTGGCAGCCGGCCATGTAGAGCCCTCAACCTCAACATCGAATACTCCAATTTTTGTTATCAAGTAAAAATCAGGCAAGTGGTGCCTTTTACAATATTTGTGTGCCATTAATAAAGCTATGTGCCCAATAAGAGCACTACAGCCAGGCATTCCCACACCAGTGGCTATTCCCAAAAACTATTGTAAAATGATTATTGAGTTAAAAGATTGTTTTTTTACCATTCCTTTACATCCTGCGGATAGACACTATTTTGCCTTTAGTCTCCCTCGCATTAATTTTCAGGGCTCTATGCAGAGATTTCAATGGAAGGTTCTTCCCCAAGGTATGGCCAGCAGCCCTAGTCTTTGCCAAAAATAAGTTACTCAAGCAGTAGACCCTGTGAGAGAGCTATGGCCACAAATTTATATTTTACATTATATGGATGATTTGTTAATTGCTGCACCTAATAACCATGACCTTAATAATTGTTACTTGGACATTTACAAAATCCTCACTTCCTTGGGACAACAGATAGCTCCTAATAAGGTTAAAACACAGGACTGTTATACCTATTTGGGCCTTAAACTTCAAGATAATCAGATCCAAATTCCTAAGATACCACTATGGGTGGACCATCTTCAAAACCTTAATGATTTTCAAAAATTCCTGGGGAATATTCAATGGCTAAAAACATATTTAAAATTACCACCTTGTGTACTTTTGTCCCTTAATGATATTTTGAGAGGTGATTCCCACCCCTCCTCCCCTCAAAAACTTACTCCCGAGGCATGACAGGCATTAAACCAAGTCACAGAAGCCATTGCCAAACAGTTTTTTACAGAACATTCTTATAACCTTCCTCTGGTTCTGGTTATTTTACACACTCCTCATACACCCACAGGAATATTTTGGCAACGAAATACACATTTTAGAAATAAAGGCTGCCTTTGCTTTGGGTCCATTTACCCACCACATTCTCCAAGGTTATTACTGTTTTTCTTGCTCAGGTAGCTTCTATTATTTTTAAAAGTCGTTTGCTATCTCGACAACATTTTGGCAAAGACCATGATAATATTTTAATTTCATATACTAAAGACCAAATCCAATTTTTACTACAGACGGAGGATGAATGGCGTATTGCCTTATCAGGCTTTTTGGGAACAATTGATAACCACCTACCCAATGACCCCCTTTTACATTTTGTCCAGTTACATCCATTTATTTTTGCCAAAATTACTCAAAAGGCTCCCATTCCTCAAGCCCTTACTGTCTTTACAGACAGTTCCAGTAATGGCCGAGCAGTCTTTGTTGTCAATAACCAGCCTAACACCTTTTATACTGTCTATCATTCAGCACAGTTTGTGGAATTGTTTGCAATAACACAAGTTTTTAAAACATTTTTTGATAATCCTGTTAATATTTATACATACAGTGCCTACATTGCTCATTCTGTGCGCCTGCTTGAGATTTCACCGACCATTAAGGCTTCTTCCAATGTCCCCCATCGGTTTCACCAGCTTCAGCAGCTAATTCAGGCCAGACAACACCCATTTTTCTTAGGACACAGCAGGGCACACTCTGATCTTCCCAGCCCTCTAACACAAGGTAATGCCAAAGCTGATGCAGCAACTCGTTTCATCTTTCCAATTTTTGTTGGCTGCACTCAAAAGGCCACGGAGTTACACAATCTTCACCATCTAAATTCCCAGAACCTTCGATAACTATGTAAAATTACCAGGCAACAGGCACGAGAAATAGTAAAAGCATGCCCTGGTTGCCCTGTCTCCCTCCCCATTCAACACTTGGGAGTTAACCCCCGAAGATTACTGTCCAATCAGTTTTGGCAAATGCATGTTACTCATTTTTCTGAATTTGGAAAAACCAAATATGTACACGTTTCTTTAGATACCTTCAGTGGCCTTATTTTCGCATCACCACATTCTGGAGAGGCTATCAAAGATGTCCTTTCTCATCTTGTTTCAGCGTTTTCTGTAATGGGTAAACCAATACATATTAAAAAAAGATAATTGTCCTGCATATACCAGTGCCAAGTTTAAACAGTTTTGTGCTACCTCGGAAATTTGGCATACTACTGGAATTCCATACAAGCCTCAGGCATTGTGGAACGTGCCCACCTTACCTAAAGACTTGGCTAACCCGCATTAATGCTTCTGCACTTGTATTTACCACTCACAGGCATCGCCTTAATCATGCATTATTTGCCCTTATTTTTCTTTCCCTAGACAATGAAGGCCATTCGGCTGCAGACTGACACAGGCAATCCTCGTCCAATTCTGTTCGCCCACCTGTTATGTGGCACAATCCCCTTACAAATAAATGGAAACGCCCAGGTCCTGTCCTCATCTGTGGACGAGGCTCAGCTTGTGTTTTGGACGAAGAGCAAGCAGCCCCAAGATGGTTACCAGAACGCCTGGTTAAACAGGTTAATGGCTTACCTCAACACGGGGATGGAGGCCCTCCCCCTGAGGACAAATTTTCCTCTTTTTCAGATGCAGCCAACAATCTGTGTGAGGATCCTACTTAAGGCACTTATGCTGAACAGGATTGTACACGGAGGCTTTGGCCCTCCACCTTCCAACATCATGGAGTACCTTTTTGGCCCTCCCTGTGAACCAAGGGAGGATCTTGGACTCAGGCTCCCACTAGTTTGACCCAGACTGCTGACTGCGTGACTAAGGTGGCTTACCTCCGGGCCGAGGTTGACCATAAACTCAGAGGAGTTCATCAGCCTAAATTGGTATGTGTTAACAAGCCAAAGATTATTCCCCCTAGTACAAGTAAAGCTCTCCAAAATTGTTCTGCAACTTGAACGCATACCCAGGCGATGCATGCCACTTGTTATGCGTCGGCCTCAATTTGTGTTAACAAGCAGGGAGAACAATTTTTTGAAGCCTCCCTAACTAAAACTCATGCCGCAGCAGGGACCACTATTCATTATACCCCCGTTCTTTTTGACTGGGGAGGAGAAGGCAAATACACCAAGCTACAGTCAGCTGGGTGCCAAGGCCCTGTTGGTAAACCCTCCTGCTGCCCCATTAAGGCACCTACAGGGGTCACTGATGGTGGAGGATTCCCTTATGCTGTCACGCATCCTCAGATAATCAAACTTTTGAAACCCCAAATCCCTGAGCTCACATATCATCCCTTAATATAGCCAAAATGCCAGCTCCCAGGTTTAGATAACAATACATTAGATATTTTGGAAACTACCTTCTCCTTGCTTAATAATTCCAACCCCAACTTTGCTGGTGATTGCTGGCTCTCCATGACAACAGGGGCAATCATGCCTATGGCAGTTCCTATTAATTCTATCATAGACGATGATAATACATGCCAACCCAGATTTCATTTAAAAGTACAGTCTATAGGCACTTTTACAATATGTCTTTTAGGCACGATGCAAAATAATACCTATGATATTGATGTTGGAGTTTCTTCCTTTGGAAATTGCTCAACAGTACAAAACTATTCCTCATCCACCCCATCTCTTTGTCCCTCCAATGGCACAGTTTTTATGTGTGGAGGAAACTCGGCCTTCCCGAGGCTTCCATCGAATTGGACCGTTGGCAGTGTTCTTGCCTTATTACTCCCTGATATAACTATTGTCCCAGGAGACGAAACTCTATGCATTCCTAGTCTAGACACCTCAGTCAAAAGACACAGGCGGGCAATACAGGCCTTACCACTCGTTGCCAGCCTTGGAATAACAGCTACTGTGGCCACAGGTACAGCTGGCTTAGGCATGGCTATACACTCTTAGCGTCGCCTGTCTCAACAATTTATAAATGATGTACAAACTATATCAGGAACCATTAAAGATTTGCAGGACCTAGTAGACTCCCTGGCAGAAGAGTTCCTTCAAAACAGAGAAGGCTTAGATTTACTGACAGCTAACCAGGGAGGTATTTGCTTGGCCTTAGGGGAACGATGCTGCTTTAATGCCAATAAATCAGCCATAGTACGCACTAAAATTAAGCAGCTTCAAGAAGATCTAGAAAAGAGATGAAGGGAACTTTTTGAAAATCCCCTCTGGACTGGGTTTAATGGATTTCTACCCTACCTTCTTCCCCTATTAGGCCCTTTGTTGGGTTTACTTTTAATGGTGTCCATAGGACCCTGCATTATAAACAGGCTTGTACAATTTATTATAGAACAGATTAATATTTTGGCCTCTAAGCCCATACAGGTACACTATCATCGCCTGGAGATGGAAGACCATGCTGCCAACATTTAAAAGGATGTTCTACCCTTCTCACAGGCTTATTTCTTAAGTTTACATCCCCACAGGTCTCTCTTTCTTACATTAAACTATAAGTAACAGCTCTGACCAACCATCTTCTGCCATTGCCATAAGGGTTTGTCCTCCATGGGCCCCTCCACTTGGGGGAGGATGCACCCATGGAGTGAGGACGTTAGGCCATAATAACGGAGGGTGCAGGATGGACTGCAGGAGGATGTATCCACGGATCCCAAAACAGAAGACCTCTTAGTGACACGCTCTGGTGCATGGTGGTCGGCCTGCTTCCCCCTCAAAGCCGTCTCCTCCCAAAACATGCCAAGGCCACCACGAAATCTTCTAGGAAACATGCTGTCTCGAATCAGGAGATATTCTATGGCCTGCTAGAAAAACAGAGCCTCTATCACCCCCTAAAACATTGGCCAGTAAGGTATGGTCAAATATTTTATATAAGAAAGAGAGGTCAGGGGCTAGAAGGAAGTTCTCCTTCAAAGAATAGCCTGACACTGAAAAGAAACAGCCCCCTGGGAGATATCCTGCCTGGGAGACATCCACAGCCATCTATCTCCCTGAGACATCCTGCGGCCATCTGTCTTCCTGCAACATCCTGAGGTTATCAAACTTTCTGAAGACATCCAGCAACTGCCGATAAGAGAGCTTTCCCATCCACAACATATGAATTCCCATGTGAGAACAATAAAAGTTTGCAGCATGATCAGAACTCCAGTCTTGCTGCAATCTCTCGTGTCTCTTGTCCCTTCATTCCTCCCCAACTAGGTTCCTTGCCCACATTGATGTGTGCGGCCGGCCGGGACAACTGACACTAACCCATACCCTACTACACTCTGACTACTAATCCTAATATGATGGAGAAAAATAACCCAAACAGAATAGAAATACAAGCAGTTCAGAGGAGGCATGGTGTATATTTGGACTTGCCTTTTGCATGATATAGGGTAGGTGTTATAAATCTAGTTAATTTTTAATTGAAATTGTTCTCCATGTTTTTTTAAAGTTAACAAATATGTGAATTCCTGTCTCCATTTCTCTGTAGCCTATTCAACACATGTATTTTTATCTGCACATATAGAATCCTACTTGGAATCACACGTACATTCTTGTGAGGAGGCTGACTTGGCAGATACAAATTGTGAGAAGAGATCACTCCCCATAAACGCTGTTGGAACTCAAAATTCAATCTATGGGTGAGCTTCCTAGTAGAACAACATTTTACATAAATCCATGATCAGTAACATAAATATTTTTGCATCTATGGATGATATATATTTCATGATGAATTTTGTTTGGCATATATATTGCTACTTTTTATTGTCTGTGTGTGTGTTTTGTATATATATATATACACTCTTCAGATTTTTCAAAATATGAAATATATGTGTCTTATATACACTCCCTAAATTCATTTATGTTCATGTATGTGGATTTATATTCAACTTTTCACAAGATTATTCTCAGAAATATTCATCCACCTGAAATACATATTTGTTTTCTAGTACTGAAAACTAACTTAAGTGAATGGTGCATACAATCCTAATATTTCTACAGTGACTGACACAGTTTAACATCAATGCAAGTAGAAATCTATCGGACATGATGTGTATTTTGAAGTTCATTTTGTTCAACACTGGTACATTACAATTTCTTCAGTTTATTCACATCATAGGATATATATTTCATCCACAAGTTCACAAATTTATACGCATTTGATTCATTTTCAATCATTTCCTGCTTCAGAACACATGTATTACTCCTAGTTTCCTGAATGGTCTTTTCATGACACTTATTTCCAAACACATTCATTTTGGTTTTCATAATCATTTTGAAGCAAAACTCACACATTCTTCATGATATACCATAACCCTAATTTTACCATTATATGTGTAACTGATTGGAATGAATGATTGTATATCAATATAAGATTCCCTGTATATTTTCTGATATCAATTCAATCCATTATTTAAAGTTTGAACCACTTTTATTATTTATTCACAGTATGGTCTATTCATGCATTATTTCTATATTTATAGACACAGGGTACATCTATTTGTATCCCCAATACTAATTTATTCATCTTCAAAATGTAGCTCCCAGAAATGTTGGCAGAAATACTCATGTCACCTGATCTACATATACATTTTATCACAGTAATATTCTGGACACATTATGAAAATGTCACACTTATGATTGTACCAAAGCCTAAGTGAAAGTGAGCATGCGTTACTAAAAACATCCATGTCCAGGTTGCCTAATGCTCTCTAATGTCAATACTATTGGTGAATACATATTTGTTTCTTCCTAAGATTATATATTCAACCTCAATCCTGTTGAAAATGTCTAATCCTACCACACAATTTATACTTTGCCTGATTTCCTAATGTCTCTATTGATTTCTGCTTCCCTACATATTATCCCAGTTCATTATTGTGACTGACTCTTCACATGTGCTGACATTTACATTCACTGTCTACCCGAAAGCCTATTGCTAAAGAACTTTTGGTCCCACTCTTATACTCACTCTTCTTTCTAAACCTACCGACTTTCGTCTTAATCGTACCGACTATCACTTTTTGACTGGATGTTCTCTTTGACATTCAGTCATCCAAGGTACAAGGCAATTGTATATCGATTCATCTGAGACATCTGTGCAGAATATAATTCAAAGCTAAGTATCCCACTCAAAGGCCTAATGCCTTTCTGGGCTTCAAATCTTACCTGGATTTCTGTTTTCAAACTTATATTTCCCCTGTATATTCTTGAAAATATTCCAGGTTCCCAATACCATTAATCATCTTGCACAATGATTCCGAACCCAAATAGAACCTGTTATTAACCGTAACCATACACTCTTTTCTCAATCTCACTTTACAGAAGAGCAGGTACAGAGTTCGTCTTACAATACAGGAATGTAGGGGATCTTCCACCTGCTGAGAACCTAAAATGTCCATGCAGAAATGATCCCTGGATAAGATGTAGGCAGCTATTGAGGAACTAAGAGAGCAAAAGTCATCTTCCAATGCAAAAACCCTGGTCAGAATGAAGGGATGTGTCTGAATCAGCCTCTCTCTTCTTAATGTAGAGAAGATGGACCAAACCAGGCCTGTGTGGAGAGCTGTTCCTGGGTGCCTATGGTTTACATACCATTCTAACTTGTGAAAGTGTCACAGGAAGTAGGGGCAGCCTCCATCTCATGAGACACTTGGAAGCAACTGAAGCAATTGTTAGGACAAAGTGGTTGTCACGGCAGTGACCTCACTCAGTTCCTGAAAGAATTGACCTACTTAACTTCCTTGTTGATGGAACTCTCTGAACTTGGTATCCAGGAAGCCAGGCACCCAGAGCCAGTCCCAGTCCCCATTCCAGTGGGCTCAATTGTTTGTATTTACCATGGACATAGTCAGTCTTTCTTGGTACCTACTGATGTGAGGATGGTCAAATGACAGAATAGCTATGAAGAGGGTCTTTTCCTGGGAAAGTAGGTAGTTGCTCACCACTGGCTGCTGGCAACTTCACTGAGTTGAAAAAGGAGACAAGATCTGAGACCGTACAGGCCATTTCGGGGGAACGAAGTATGGCTCACCAGTCAGAGGACACTCCATATAGTCAGAGACCTACTTGGGGGAAGGAGGTGCCTTTTTGAGTGTGGGTGTGAGTATGTGGTTTTGTCTCATGTTCTGAGAATAGGTAGGAAAGTCGGTTTGTTTGTTTTGGGGTAGACTGTTTCTTGTATGTCGTTTGGCAAGGCGAGTGTTTCTATGTCTATGTATCTTACTTTGTCAGTGGTTGTAGACAATAGAAAAGAGAATGCATCAATGGATGTGTTGTGTCTAGTAGAAAGCTCCCAGCATTCATCCTGCCCAATGTATGAATAGAGAGTGGGCAGCCTTATTGATGTGCAACACCTATTATATTCCTAAGTTTCAGTTTTCTTCCTGAATTCTCTCAACTCTCCAGAATAGGCTCATGGTTTTGTGTCCAAGATATGTACCACCTCCAAGCTCTGTGAAATGGCCATGTACTGAATAGATGAAGGAAATGTGATCATCTCAGAAAACTCAAATATCAGTGTGAATAGAAAAGTCTCAGTGGAGAAACCCTGCTTTGGGCCTTTTACTTACCTATTTTTCTGTTGCCCTGAATGTCAGAAAGGTCTTTGTCTCAGGTCACACTTTGTGAAGCCTCAAGAAAATAGTTTTCAAATGGAAATGAATGGGCATCACCTGTGGCTCTTTCCTTAATTGCTTTGGAAATGGATGTGTCTGAATCAGTATCTTGGCCCTGTGTCAGGTTGTGGCTTAGATTCTCAAAACCAGATGGATCTAAAAAAGATGCCATGTGTGCATCCAAAACCAAAATTGCAAAAAGATCAGTTATAGTGGATGAAGCTTCTTGCCTTTCTCTATTAGTTTCCTGACATCCATCAAGTGAGAATAGGAATCCTTTAGGTAAAATTAGTACTTCAAAGCCCTGCAGAGGTGCTTGGGTTTCCTCATGACTCCAAATCACATAAAGAATCTATACCTGACTGTCAGTAGGCCTCAAATTGGAGAATCAGAGCAGTATTAAGAGCAGGCCTATTTGATCACTCCTGGTTCACAGGAAAGGTGTCCCGGCCACAATGACTTTAGGCAAATGAGGGGCAAGAGAACGTATTTTGGACACTGTCTTTGGATGTGCCCCTCATGGAAACCTCCAGCCAGAGGTTATGATTAGTATCAATATGGAAGAATATGAGGGCTATGTGGAAGTGTTTTGGTTTTAATTGTGGTCATTAGTGTGGTGGTTGGAAAAGATGACTGGGTCCATCGGGGTTTAAACTCTGATGTGATTCCCCTTTGAGACTGTGTTGTGGAACTGACCTCAGAGAAGAATTGCCATGATTTGTGTTGGCATTTTTGGAGGCCACGCATGAGAGTCGCCCTTGGAAACTGAGATCTAGACCAAGGGCGGCTTTCCACAGAGCACAGGGAATCTCAGCCATGATACCATATGATTTTATTCTGAAAGCCTTGGAATCCATAGTTGAGAGGCAAAACACACATGGACCTCACATTGCAGACCTCTACGTGCCTGGCTTCATGTAACCTTTTGCCCACTCTTTGGGAAGCCTTGCCTGTGAAATTTCTCCAGAGCTTTCATTGAAATGATCTTCCTCAACCTTTAATGGTTCCTGAATGAATGGAAACCCACAGTGCCTCCAACTTCATCCTTGAAAAATGGCTACATAAATACCATGACATTCTTGAAATTCCCTTGACCAGGTGGCACTGGAGAACCTTCGATGTCCTGTTGCTAATTCGAGTGTACAAGACAGTGCCTTGATTGACTAGGTTTCATGATAATGGTGTAGAACAGAGATGTCAGTACGTTGGAGCCTCCTGATTAGTGGTCATAGAACAGTGTTGTGCATGTGTGTGATAAAACATCTGTGGTGGGGCCATGTGGATCTGCCATTTACTTCCAAATGGGTTGCGACTGACATGGTGCAGCCAGCAGAACCTTGTATGTAAAGGCATCTTGTTATATGGAGAAATTTCAGGGCAATGTTCAGAATCAGGTTGCTATGGTCAAGGGGGCAACCTATGTGTGATAGAAGCCTATTTGGTGCATTCTCCTGCAGACCCTGACACACGACACATGACAGAACTCCCTCCAGCACTGTGTCCCAGTTGAACTTTTTGTTTTTCGAGAAGCAAATACCAAACTCCCAATGCAGCAGCAAGAAACACCACAAAAAGTGGAGGATGACCAAATAGCTTCACAGTCCACACGGAGAGACACTTAACCCCCAGTGGCCACAGATATCTATAAAGAGAGAATTCAGCACTGCTGCCTAATGTTCATTGGAATATAAGAGACCATGTCCTCCAGGTCACATATATGCAGACCCAGCTTTGATGGTCTCACTACAAATGAAGATAAAGCTCCTGACAACAACATATATTTCAAGTGCCCAACCTCAGAGGAAGTTTCTCAAGAAGTCTTTAGGCCAACAGAGCTCCATGATTGTGGAGTTTTATCCTGTCCCTTACTTTTGGAAACTCCTCTTGCACCTCCAAAGTTGTGAACTCCTGAGCAATTTCCATTCCAGATATGTATTCACAAATTTTATAACTCTTCTCCTCTAATTGTGTCTTAATTGGGGCGAAGGTAATGTCAAGTAATTGTTCTGGATGAGAGTGGGTGGATTTTTGTGTAGCACATATTTGCATACACATTGGATTCATTTTCCAATTTTCCATTTGAAATACTGAAACACTGACACTACCCCATACCCTACTAAACTCTGTCTACTAATCCTAATATGATGGAGAAAATAACCCAAACAGAATTGAAATACAAGCAGTACAGAAAAAGCACAGTGTATAGTTGGACTTGCCTTTTGCATTATATAGAGTAGGAGTTATAAATCTACTCATTTTTTTGTTGAAATAGTTCTCAATGTGTTTTTAAAGTTAACAAATATATGAATTCCTGTCTCCCTTTCGCTGTAGCGTATTCAGCACATGTATTTTTATAAGCACATGTATAATCCTACCTGGTACCACATGTACACTATTGTGTGGTACCTGAATAGGCAGATACAAATTGTGAGAAGAGATCACTCCTCCTAAACGCTGTTGGAACTGAACTTTCACCCTATGGGTGAGCTTCCTAGCTGAACAACATTATATATAAATCCATGTTCAGTAAAATAAATATTTTTGATCTGTGGATAATATATATTTCATGGTGAATTTCAATTGGCATATAGTGCTAATTTTTAATATCTGTGTGTGTTTATATATATATATATATATATATATATATATATATATATATATATATATATATATATACTCTCCAGATTTTTCAAAATATGAAATATATGTGTCTTATTATACATTTCCTAAATTCATTCATATTCATGTATGTGGATTTATAATAATCTTTTCACAAGATTATTTTCAGAAATATTCATCCACCTGGAATACCTATTTGTTTCCAACACTGAAAACTAACTTAAGTGAATGGTGTATACAAATCCTAATATTTCTACAGTAACTGACTCAGTTTAACATCAATGCAAGTAGACTCCTATGGGACATGATGTGTATTTTGAAGTTCATGTTTTTCAACACTTGTACATTACTATTTTTTAGTTCATGCACATCATTGGATATATATTTCATCCATAAGTTTGCAATTTTATTGGCATTTGTTTCACTTTCAATCACTTTCTACTTCAGAACACATATATTTCTCCATGTTTCTTGACTGGTCTTTTCATGAGAATTCTTTCCAAACACATTATTTTTGATTTTCATAATTACTTTTGAAGGAAATCTCACACACCCTAGATAATGAACCATAACCATAATATTACCATTAGATGTATAACTGGTTGGAATGAATGATTGTATATCAATAAATGATTTCTTATATATTTTCAGTTATCAATTCAATACATTATTTAAAGTGGAACCTGTTATATTATTTAAACACAGTATTGTCTATTCATGCATTATCTCTATATCCATAGACACAGGGTACACGTCTTTATAACCCCAATACTAATTATTAGGTCTTGAAAATATTCCTCCCAGAAATGGTGGAAGAAATACTCATGTCACCTGAACTACATATACATTTTATCACAGTAATATTCTGGACACAAAAAGCAAAGTTCACACTAATGATTGTACCAATGGAATGGTCGAGTGAGCATTTTAGGAAGAGACCACCAAGAGACTGTCTCATGCAACAGCAAAGTGTGTATTGGGGGTCCAGCATGCTGCAGCTCAGAACTCACTTGAATTTAGCAGAGAGCCCTGAGAATAGCTTAAGCAGAGCTTATGTACTTTCTTTGGAGAAAGCAGGGTGTGAAGTTTACTGATGGGTCAGGGTGAGTGGGTGGTTTGCTTGCAAATGTGTGAGGGAGTACATTCTGCAGTTTGGCAGTTGGGGACAACACATTCTGGGAACAAGATTAGCAAACAGTTCTCAAGATTTCAACAGTGTTTTGTTAAGCATACAGAAAAACAGGAAGTGACAAGTACCTATTTAATAAACCTTTCATTTCCCACTTCTTGTTCTGGTTACTTTTAATCAAAAAAGTGATCATTGGGGGGTGTCACATTTTATGTCTGCTAGTGAGTTATATTGTTGTCTGATTACCATAAGTTTAACTTGTCCAATTTGAGCTTGGAGAAAGGAAACTACACGGTTGAGCAAACAGGGCCCCACAGTTAGCAATAATATGAGGATTATTAATGGACTGGCCAAGGCAGATAAATGCGTAGTTAACCCAAGGGACTGTGTGAACCAAGACTCAAACCACGCTTTTTGGGCCTCTGTCTCTCGTTGACGCTCTTCAAGGCGTTTTCTTTATTTACTCATAGATTCTTTTACAACTCCAGTATTGTCAGCATAAAAAAAAAATTCTTCCCTCATTGCAGCACAAAGGCCCCCTCTCTCATGAAGAGGAGGTCCAACCATCGCCTATTCTGTGAAACTACTTCGGAGAGAGAGGTTAAAGATTCCTGTAAAGCTGGGATTGAGGTTTTTAATATCTTTAAGCTTTGGTCTATTGCTGCTTCTCATTGAGTCATTTGTTGTGTCCCATGGACTAGGTCAGTGGTTCCTGTGCCCACACCTGCAGCAACTCTTATTCCAAATAGGATGGCTAAAGTGAGGGATACAGGTTCCCAGCGGAACCGGGTTTTATGCCCCCCCTATTTGATCTTTAAATGAACCTGTGTCATGATAGAGCACTCTGGGAAACATCTACACCATTACATAACTAATCACATCTATTGACCATTTTATGAACACATAAACAATAATTAAGTATATAGAATTATACTGTTGAAGGAACAGACAAGGAAAGGCACCTAAGATAGCACCGAAGCTAGGGAAGCAGTCCTATTTGGTTGCAAAAGGATGTAGAGAGCATTGCTTCTGTTGTAATCAATTAATCCTCTGAACCCCAAGTTTAGGTTGTTTCAGAATTTTGTAGCCAACATGTAAGGGAATGGGCTCAGAATATCACAGTCTGCAGAAGTTCACAAAAAGCAGTTTTTTGTTTCTGTTTTATTTCTTCTATTTTGGCAAGTTAACTTTTTAAGGACACCTGGGAGGGGGAGAGCTTTTTTCTTCTCTTTTTTTTTCTCCCTGCCAGCTGTTAAAATGGAGCCCAGTTGGTAACTTCTTTATCTTAGAAATGTAGCAATCTCTGTGAAGCTCCAGCTCAAGGCCAGAGGCCTTGTTCACATATTTTGTGAAAAACTAGTAAGGGGTGTCTAGCTTAGGAGTGCTGATTTTTCCAGCCAGTGGCAACTAGAACAGGGCAACAAGAAAAGAGGAAGTTTATCTACATTGAACTCTTTCATAGGGATTATTTTGCTGAAAGTCCTAAAGTCAGTCATGGTGAAGACTTCTGGAGAAGGTCACTTAAGAATTTTCTGTGGTCTTGGTACAGAGGGGGAAGAGTGGAAGGCAGGGGGTGAGAGCAGCTCCATGGATCTGAGAATCAGGAAGGAGAGATTAAAAGACAAATGGGAAAGGGGTTTGGGATTTTGCTAGCAAAAAAAACTTGAGCAGTAGAGCAAGTAGAGCAGAGGGGAAGATGGGAGTGAGTATCTCAAAAAGCCTGTGAGGGATTTTAAATTCTTAGTAACCTGTATTCAGTGTTGACAATGCAACTTTAAAGGTAATTTTTATTACATCTTGGATAGGGGTCTGAGGGCTCTTCTCAGCTGGTTTGAGCTTTGGGTTAGCAGGTAAGAGGACCTGTTGGGACTCATTGTGGGCACTGACAGAAGAATAGAGGAGTGTCTGGGTTTAGAGGTACCTAAGTACCTGCTACCTCAGCAAGGGGGCAATGGTCTGAGAAAGGGTAGAGGTTTGGGTTTTTGATCTAGTAATTGGAGGGGAGAAATCAAATTCCTGAGGTGAAAGTGACAGCAGAGAGTCTGGAGCAGAAATCTGAGGGTGAGGATCTATTAGAGAAGCATAGTTCAGGATGTGAGCAAAGGAGGAAAAAGGCCTGCACATAGGGGAATTTCCTTCAACCCTTTTGAGCACTTGCCGAAGTTAAAAAGTCCATGCAGAATTTGAGGATCTAGAGACCCCTCTGGGGGACATGGATTTTGATTGTCTAATTGGTAATATGGCCAATGCTGTGTACTGAATTTGATGAGGAGTTTGGGTTCCAGCAGGCAGCCCCTGTATGCTCAGATCGCCATGACTTACAGAAGAAGTCGGCTTTTCCCCACACAGCCATGGCTGTTTGTGGATTTGATAGTCCGCCGG
The DNA here is from genome assembly GCF_048772815.1 of Callospermophilus lateralis. Lineage (NCBI taxonomy): Eukaryota > Metazoa > Chordata > Mammalia > Rodentia > Sciuridae > Callospermophilus > Callospermophilus lateralis. The sequence continues at coordinate 175,950 of NW_027512458.1, read as the reverse complement.
GCAAACATAGTAATCTAGGCTAGCCAAACTGCATCTGGCTCACGTGTCCCTACATCCATAATGTTGGTTTCCATTACCTATGGTACGAAAGTGATTTAATGGAATTTTAGTGGAATCCTGTTCATCAGGGCTATCCCAATATGAAAGACCTATAGGTAGCTGACAAATGTCTGGGTGGAGGGATGGCCACCAGGTCCCTCAGTGGGCTGTATTCGAGGTAGACCATACTTGTTGTCTAGTAGGATTTTTGATCAGCCATCGCTGCTGAACGGGCTGATGATGCTTAGGAATACTGGTGGCCAAGGGGAGAGTCTATAGCCTTATCCAAATGGCGAACACACAGTTTGAAAGGGTTACCAGTCTTTTCCAGCTTCCAGCCAGAGTGGGGACATGGCGCAGGCTTGAGATGAGAGGCATTGATCCAGGAAGTGATTCCGTCTACCTTTACCACTGTAGGTGTTATAAGTAGCACCTGGTATGGTCCTTTACACTGGGGTTTCAGGAATGACACCTGATGTCGTCTTTAGTAGATGAGGTCTCTTACTTGATATTGATGTGGAGTCCCATCATACCCTGGTTGGTAGGAAGGGGCCAGATGTTTCAACAAGTACCGCTGAGTTCTTTCAAGAGCTTTAAGTCTGTCAAGCAAGGGGGTGTGGAAGGGATCGTTAGGTCTTAGAGTTGGGGTTAGGTCCCTTACTGGAGCAGGGGCACCATAGAGAATTTCATAGGGGGTGAGGTTAGACAAAGAAACAGAGGGAGTATTTCTTGCATGAAACAGTGCAGAAGGCAGGAGCATAGTCCAATCTTTTATGCCAGTTTCTAAGCTTAATTTCGTTAAGGTCACTTTAATGGTTCTTTTTATTTTTTTACCTGTCCTGAGCTCTGGGGTCTATAAGCACAATGTAACTTCCAATAAACCCCTAGAATTCTGGCTAACCCCTGTCTTACCTGGGCCATGAACGCCGGCCCATTATCAGACCCATATTACCTTAGGCAGGCAGAATCTTGGAAAAATATCTTTCAGGATCTTTTTGACCACCATTTGGGCCGTTTTTTTTTTTCTTTTCTTTTCTTTTCTTTCTTTTTTCTTTTCTTTTCTTTTCTTTTCTTTTCTTTTTTTTTTTTTTTGTTGGGGATGCTTCAATCCATCCTGAAAATGTATCTACAAAGACTAGGAGATATTTAAGTCCATACATTGCTGGCTTAATTTCAGTAAAGTCAACTTCCCAATTCCCAGAATTGTCCTGGTCTGGTTCCTCATAGGTGCTTTCCTGCAAGAAGCTTGGAAGTGTAAGCATTAACCAATTGACAGACCCGACAGGCTTTTGTTACCCATTCAGTTCTTCCCTTTCTCTTTGAATCGGTTAGTGGAAAACTCTGTTCTTGATCCTTCAGGAATGCCTGCAATTTCTTTGAACCAAGGTGAGTGAGTTGATATACATTTTAACTTAGTGTAGGGCTTTCTGAAATTGCAGGCTAAGCTCAGTGAAGTTGAGGGTTCAGTGTCAGAGTCTTTAGGTGTTATCAAAAGCTTCCTGGTTCTCAGGGGTTCATTGGAAATGGGCATCTCCCTTTAGCACCGGGTATAAAGGAACAGCTAATGATGCAAACCCAGGTATCCATAACCTGCAAAAGCCAGCAGTCCCAAGAAACTCTCTGAGTTGTATGCTGTTAGATCTGTGTGGTATCTGCACAACAGTTTGTTTTCTTTGCTCAGTGAGCCATCCTTTACCGCCCCTAAGTGAATAGCCCAGGAAGATTACTTCATGCTGGCAAATTTGGGCCTTTTTGGCAGAAGCTCTACAGGCCAGTTTAGCAAGCTCAGATAATAGTGCTTGGGTCCCAGATTCACAGTTTTCCTTAGTGTTGGCTGCCAGTAGCAGGCCATCCACATGTTGAAGCAGGGTGTATAGTTCTGAAGTTGTTGAGATCTCTGTGGAGAGCTTCATCAAAGAGAGTGGGGGAGTTTTTGAACCCCTGTTCGAGTCTAGTCCAAGTTAGTTGACCAGACGTTCCGGTTTCTGGGTCTACCCACTCGAAAACAAACAGCAACTGACTATCTTTATGCAGAGGCAAGCAAAATAAAGCATCTTTTAAGTACAGAACAGTATACCATTTCTGCTCAGGGTTCAGAGTGCTAGGCAGATTGCACAGATTAGGTACCATGCGGTGAATGTCCTGCACTCTGTTGTTGATCTCTCGTAGGTCTTTAACAGGGTGATAGTCCCCGGTTCCTGGCATTTTTTAATGGTAGCAGGGGAGTGTTGCAGGCTGATTAACAGGGCCTTAGGACCCCTAAAATCAGATATTTCTGAATATGGGTCCTTATCCCATCTTTAGATTTTTGCCCAGAGTATATATTTTGACATTGATTGGAGAGGCTGAGGTTTTTAACTCCACTGTTATTGGAGGTTTTTTAATGGGCAGGCCTAAGCCATCAGTTTTTGTCCAGGCATCTGGGTAATATGTTATCCAATTCTGGGGTAACGTGCCTGTTTGATCAGTCTTGTGTGGTGTGAAGAGTTGATGCTCATCTTCTACTGACAGTTAAAGCTGTGACTATAGGAGTTTTTACTGAAGGATTTATAATTTTCACTTTGGGGCCTTCAGGGATAAAAGTTATTCTGGCCCGGAGCTTGGTGAGCAGATCTCAGCCCATTAATAGGGCCGGGCATCTTGGGATTACTAGGAAGGAGTGATGGATTTTTCCTTTCCCCAGGTCCATGATCCTCTTAGTTGTCTATGCCCGATATTTACTGCCATTAGCCCCTTGAAATAGAGACCTTTTATTTGATGGAGGGCCCAATGGGGCTTTAAGGGCTGAGTATACTTCCCCTGTATCCACTTCAAAGTGTACTGGGGTACCCTCCACTTCAAAAGTTACCCTGAGCTCGGGAAGAGGATCTGAGCCCCGACTTTCTTAGTCATCCTCCAGAGTCAGAATGTCTGGCTGGTGTGGCTGTCTCATTCTCGGGCTCTTTTTGGCCCAGTGTCCTTTTTCTTTTGAGTAGGCATATTGATCTGAGGCCAGGGGTGGCTTTTGGCGTGTGCCCAGGTATCCCTTCCTGTATCCCTGTTTCTTAATTTCTGTCCTATTTTTTGTTGTGACCAGGACCTTAGTCAATGCATTAGTCTATCTTTTGCTTCTCGCATCCTCTCTTTGCTCCCTTTCTTTCTTCCTCCTTTGTTCCTTCTCTTCCTCAGTTTATCTCTTATAGTTTACTTTTTTAGGCTTCTCTGACTAAATCTCTCAAAGCCATATCTTGTAATCCATCTACGCATTGTAACTCTCTTTTAATATCCAGGGCAGCTTGCCCAATGAAGGCCATCATGACAGATGGCTTTTGATCCTCTGCCTGAGGATCGAAAGGAGTATATCTCCTATATGCCTCCATAAATCTCTCTAGAAACATAGAGGGAGATTTATCAGGCCCTTGAATAATCTCTCTAACCTTCGCCCAATTAGTTGGTCACCTTAGCGGCTGCTTGGAGACCCGCTATTAGAGCCCGGCAATAAGTGGACGGATGCTACCTACCTTCAAACGTGTTGGTGTCCCAGTTCGTTTGGTTCAATGGGAAGCCGGCTTTGATGATGTGGGAAGAGGTGTCGGTCACCCATCTTGTCCGAGGATATTTTTTTTAGCTTCCAGAAGGTTTTTCTCTTGTTCCTCTGTCATGAAGAGAGTCTGTAGGAGTTGTTGGCAGTCATCCCAAGTAGGCAGGTGTGACAACGCCGGCAAGTTCTTTGAGTTCTTTTACCGGGGACAGCTTTGTCCAGGGAAGGAGTGGCTTTGTGTGCTGCCAGGTAGTAATCTGGAGGGCGCTGGGCCGGCCTAGCTTCCTCCAATGGTGGAGAGGCTGAGTCAGCAGCAAGGGAATCAGTTAGAGGGTGTTGGGTGTTGGGGTAAGAGGGTAGGGGATAAGGAGGGTGCGGAGAGTCTAGTTGAGTCTTGAGACTTAGGAAGAACAAAGGGTGGAGGAGGAGGAGCAGAGGGTTTGAGAGATAGAATCATGGGGGAAGGTGGAGGAGCGGGGGCAGGGAAAAGGAAAGGCTTCACAAATGGAGGAGGAGATTTGCAGAGGTCCTGCAAAGTTAAGATATATGGCTTTTGATCTGGATGGCTATGTGGCCCCAGTTGAAAGACAATATTTCTGACTTTTTGAATTAGTGGGGAGTAGAAAGTTTCTTTAGGGGCCATCCGACTCCAAAGGTGGGTCATTTTGAGGCACGGAGAGTCTGCCAGTTCCGGCGTTTTACTGAAATAGAAAGATTCTGAGCCCTTAAGTGGACTTTGGTCCACTGAACAAGAGTCAGGGACAGAGGCATTGAAGTGCTCTGTCCCATAATGAAAGATATACAAACAGTGAAAGCAATGACACACAACACAGACAAGACAAGACAATAAAGACAGGCAATGGACGTCCAATACTGAGACCAGGACTGATTAGCCAGCAAAACCTGATGTGCTGGCAAAACTGAATCCGAAACAAAAAAATCACTGAGTCGAGGATACTATTGTTCCTCTATTTTCCGAATCCTCTGGGGGCATCCCCCAGGAACGTGACCTGTGGCTCGGTGACACGTCTGTCAGCCAGTATCTGAGAGAGCTCACACTCATCACCGATAGCCATTTTGCAAAGCCCTAAGCTGAAACCCGAAACACGAAAGTGGTACCTTACTTATCCTGATAGGAGCTCTTTGGGAGTCTTTCGTACACCACTGATGGATCTTGCTGGGGGTTTCAGATGTGAAGTTCTGGCAAGCATTGGAGGAAGAGACCACCAAGAGACTGTCTCATGCAATAGTATAGGGTTAATAGGGAGTACAGCATTCTGGGGCTCAGACCTCACTTGGATAGAGCAGAGAGCCCTGAAAGAGCTTAAGCAGAGCTTATATTCTTTTCATGGAGAGGACAGGGAGGGAAGTTTATTGATGGGTCCGGGCGACTGGTCGGTTTGTGAGCAAATGGGTGAGAGAGTACATTCTGCAGTTTGGCAGTTGGGGACAACACATTCTGGGAACAGGATTGGCAAACAGTTCTCAAGATTTCAACAGTGTTTTGTTAAGCATACAGAAAAATAGGAAGTGACAAGTACATATTTTATTCACCTTTCACCAAAGCCTAAAAGGAAAGTGAGCATGGATTACTAAAAACATCCATGTCCAGGTTGCCTAATGCTCTCAAATATCAATCGTATTGGTGACTACATATTTGTTTCTTCCTAAGATTTTCTATTCAACCTCAACCCTGTTCAAAATATCTAATTCTATCACTCACTTTATACTTTGGCTGAATTCCTAATGTCTCTATTGATTCCTGCTTTCCTACATATTTATCCCAGTTCATCATTGTGATTGACTCTTCACATGGGCTGACATATACATTCACTCTCTACCCGAAACCCTATTGCTAAAAAACTTTTGGTATCAATCCTATACTAACTCTTCCTTCTAAACCTACCAATTATCTTCCTAATCCTACTGACTATCGCTTTTGGACTGGATGTTCTCTTCGACATTCAGTCATCCAAGATACAAGGTCCTATGACGCTGTATGTTGAATTATCTGAGACACCTGTGCAGAACATAATTCAAAGCTAAGTATCCCAATCAAGAGCCAAATGCACTTCTGGGCTTCAAATTTTACCTAGATTTCTGTTTTCATACTTATATTTCACCTCTATATTCTTATTAACAAGGCAGGTTCTCAATACCATTATTCATCCTGCAGAATGATTACTAACATAAATCAAACATGTTATTAACCCTAACCATACACTGTTCACTCAATATAACTTTACGGAAGAGCAGGGACAGAGTTGGTCTTACAATACAGGAATGTAGGGAATCTTCCACCTGCTGGGAACCTCAAAAGTCCATGCAGAAATTATCCCTGGAGAAGATGTAGGCAGCTATGAAGGACCTAAGAGAGCAAAAGTCATCTTCCATGGCAAACAACCTGGGCAGGATGAAGGGTTGTGTCTGAATCAGCCTCTCTGATCTTAATGTAGAGAGGATGGAACAAACCAGGCCTGTGTGGAGAGCTATTGCCAGGTGAATAGGGTGGATACACTATTTGAACTTGTGAAAGTGTCACAGGAAGTAGGGGCAGCCTCCATCTCATGGGACCTATGGAAGCAACTGTTAGGACAAAGTGGTTGCCAAGGCAGTGACCTCATTCAGTTCCTGGAGGAAGTGACCTACCTCACTTCCTTGGGAAAAAAACTCTCTGAACTTGGGGTCCAGTAAGCCAGGCACTCAGAGCCACTCTCAGTCCCAGTTCCAGTAGGCACACTTGTTTGGATTTACCAAGGACAGTGTCAGTCTTTCTTGGTACCTACTGATGTGAGGATGGCCAAATCCAGCAAAGCTCTGAAGAGGGCCCTTTCCTCAGAAAGTAGGTAGTGGCTCACCACTGGCACCTGACAACGTCACAGAGTTGACCAAGGAGACAAGATCTGAGACAGGAGAGGCCATTTCCGGAAAACATACTAAGACCCACCAGTCAGAGGATACTCCGGATAGTCACAGACCTACTTGGGGGAAGGACATGACTTTGTGGGTGTGGGTGGGAGTTTATGGTTTTGTCTCATGCTCTGAGAATAGGGAGGAAAGGCGGTTTGTTTGGTTTGGAGGGGACTGTTTCTAGTAAGTCGTTTGACAAGATGAGTGTTTCTATGTCTGTATGTCCCACTGTGTTCGTGGTTGTAGACATTAGAGAAGAGAATGCATCAATGGATGTGTCCTGTCTAGTAGAAAGCTTCACAGCATTCATCCTGCCCAATTAATGAATGGACTTTGGCTTGCCTTATGGATGGGTAACACCTACTATCTTCCTAAGGTCCTGTTTTCTTCCTGAATTTGGGCCACTCTCCAGAATAGGCTCATGGTTTTGTGTCCAATATATGTACCATCTCCAAGCTCTGTGATATGGCCATGTACTGGATAGCTTAAGGGATTGGGGGAATATCAGAAAACTCAGATATCAGTGTGACCAAAAAAGTCTAAGTGGAGAAACCCTGCTTTGGGCCATTTGCTTACCTATTGTTCTGTTGCCCTGAATGTCAGGAAGGTCTTTGCCTCAGGCCACCCCTTTGGGACGCCTGAAGAAAACAGTTTTCAAATGGAAATTAATGGGCATCACCTGTACCTCTTTGCTTAATTGCTTTGGAAAGGGATGTTTGTGAATTAGCCTCTTGGCCATGTGTGAGGCTGTGGCTTATATTCTCAGCACCTGATGGATCTAAAGAAAGATTCCATGTGTGCTTCCAAAACCAAAATGGCCCAAAAAGCAGTCTTTGTGGATGAAGTCTCTCGCCTTTCTCTATAAGGTTCCTGACATCCATCTAGTGAGAATAGGGATTCTTTGTGTCAAATGAGTTCTTCAAAACTCTGCAGTGGCAAGTCTTTAGGTGCTTGGGTTTTTTCATGACACCAATTCAGATAAAAAATCTAAACCCGACAGTCAGTAGGCCTCAAATTGGAGAAGCAGAGCAGTATTTACGTCAGGCCTATGGTCACTCCTGGTTCTCAGGAAGGGTGTCCAGGCAACCCTGACTTTAGGCAAATGAGGGGCTAGGAAGGTTATTTTGTACACTGTCTTGGGATGAGTCCCTCATGGAAAACTCCAGCCACAGGTTATGATGAGTGTCTATATGGAAAAAGATGAGGGCTTTGTGGGAGTGTTTTGGTTTTAATTGTGGGGATTTGTGTGGCGGTTGGAAGTGATGACTGGTTCTACCTGGGTTTGAACTCTGGTGTCATTCCTTTAGAGTCTGAGTTCTGGAACTGATCTCAGAAAAATATTGCCATGAATTGTGTTCGGATTTTAGGAGGCCACGCATGGGATTCGCCCTTGGAAACTGAGATCAAGGACCAGGTTTGTTTTCCACAGAGCCTGAGAATCTCAGCCAGGATATCACAAGATTTTTTTCTGAAAGATTAGGCATCCATAGTTGAGAGTCAAAACACCCATGGACGTCACATTGTAGACCTTAATGGGCCTGGATGCATATGAGCCTTTGGCCACTCAATGGGAAGACTTGCCTGTGAGAGTACTCCACAGCTTTTATTGAAATGACCTTCTTCACCATTTTATGGTTCCTGAATTAACTGAAACCCACAGTGCCACCAAATTCATCCATGAAAAATTGCTAGTTAAATACCATGAAATTTTTGAAATTCCCTTAACCAGGTGGTACTGGAGAGCCTTTGGATGTCTTGTTGCTGATCATGAGTGTACCATAGAATGCCTAGATTGTCTGGGTTTCATGAAAATGGTGTAGAACAAAGATGCCAGTAAGTTGGAGCCTGCAGAGTAGTGGGCCTATTGAAGTGGTGGGCAGGTGTGTGATAATACATCTGTGGTGTGGCCATGAGGATTTGCCATTGCCTTCCAAATGGCTTGTGAGTGACATGGTGCAGCCAGCAGGCCCTTCTATGTAAAGGCATCTTTTTATATGGAGACGTTTCAGGACAAATTTCAGAGTCAGATTGCTATGGACAAGGGGGCAAGCTCTGTGGGATAGAAGCCTGGTTGGTGCATTCTCCTGCAGACTCTGACCCACCACAAGTGACAGAACTCCCTCCAGCACTGGGTCCCAGTTGAACTCATTGTATTTCATGAAGCAAATACCAAAATCGCAGTGCAGCAGCAAGAAACACCACTAAAAGTTTAGGATGACAAAATGTCTTCACAGTCCACACTGGGAGACACTTAGGACCCAGTGGCCACAGTTTACCTACAACGAGAAAATTCAGCACTGCTGCCTCATGTTCATTAGAATATAAGAAACCATGTCCTCCAGGTCACACAGATGCAGACCCAGCTTTGATGGTCCCACTAGAAAGGAAGCTAAAGGTCCTTACAACAACATATATTTCAAGTGCCCAACCTCAGGGGAAGTGTCTCAAGAAGTCTTTAGGCCGGCAGAGCTCCATGTTTTGTGAGTGTTTTCCTGTTAGATCTGGACACAAGAGAAGACCACTGACACCAATAAAAATTAAATTAAATTAAGCTTATTATTTCCACTGGCCATCCTGCCTCTCCCTCCCAAAATGGCGGGAACAAGACAGCAACCCCAGGTTTCCTACAGCCCAGCTTCATGGACCAGAAATTTACACAAAATGGGCATTACATTTAACAGAACTCTGACAAGCATCACACTAATGGTAGTTTATATATATATATATATATTTTTTTTTTTTGCTGTCCCTACATCAGAATTTATGAGGACCATTAGAGCCTCAGAGAGGGTTGTTGTCTGGCCAGGGAGGGCAAATATTTATGATATGTCACTAAAGTTTCAGAGAGGGCTGCTATCAGGTCGGAGAGCCAGACATGGCTCAGTTCAAACACTGGCAGGCATTCCAAGCAGGTTCAGAATTTTCAGTAATTTATGGTAAAGCCAAAATTATCTTTTCATGGCTTTTTGGCAAGATGGCTTCCAATTTTAATAAAAGATCAGGTTGGGTCTATCATTCCCCCATTTTCTCTGTGTCCCTTTCAAATCTTTGATAGATTAGGGGTAGAGCACTGAGGAAATTTTAATCCCTCAGGTAAAAGTCTCCAAATTTTTAGAACTCACCCAAAACCAGTCTCCCTGATTTTACCTGACTTAATTAATTACTTATATTGATTGTCTATTTATATTTGGCTCCATTGTTGTAATAAGAGAGGCGTCACCCATTTTGGCTTCTTCTGAGCTGAGAGAGGATGACATGAGTAGGCATGGTGTGAGAGACATGAGTTGCCTTTTAGAAGTAGTTGAGGGACATGAGTTGCCTTTTAGAAGTCAGTTCGGTTTGAAGTCTGGTTGGGGAAGAACAGGTTGTAAAGTTATCTGGGGATTGGTTATTACATGAGAGAAACAAAAACCATGAGTACTGAATAAATGTTGCAGCAGCTGGAACATGTCACTGTATAGAAGTTCCCTCTCCAGTCTTTAATATCCCCAGTTATAAAGACTGTCAATTTAATATTTAACTTTTAGTATTAGAGTTGTCCCTCCCCATAAGATATAGTTTAATAATTTAGTGTCATCTGATCTTGCAAAATCCTTTTACCAGTATGACGTCTGTGTCTAATAGAGAAACCTTTAATTTTGATACTCAGGACTGGATAATCGTACTAGCAAACACCAAGCTTACCTGTGTAGGTTAGGAATATATTTAGGCCTTAAACTGAAAATTTCTGAATCTGGCAGCTCTTCTTGATAGTCTCTTTTAATAAGTATCAGGCATTCCTGTCAGAGAATCCTTCTTTGTAGCCTCCAGTCTTACTTATTTTGGGAGGCTAACATAAAGTGTGTACCTTAAAATATTATTATTATTATTATTATTATTATTATTATTATTATTATTATTATTCAAAATGTCCAGGAATGGCTGTATTTTGGTTTTCACTGTCTTTGCTAAGTGTTTAAGATGAAGCCTTCAAACTGACTTTTGTTTCTATCTATTGTTAACAGTCAGGTGAGCTTTTATGGGAGTCATAAACTGGGTAAACTTGAGAGCACTTTCTCAGTTCTGCTAGAGCCATTTGCGCTAGGTGGGTCCAGGTCTTGTTTGACCATGTGGCTTCCCTCAGAAGCATCAGGGATTTCTTTCTTCTCTGATGACTCTTCTCTTCATAGCAAATGCACTGATTGGCTTTCTGTTCTCCAGTGGTCTCATTAATCTCCCTGATGGGGAGTTTTTATAGCCCAGAGTTGCAAAACTCTATAGAGAAGTCCCCTGTTCCCTGGATTCAGACTGACTCAGAGGGCAAGAGCCAAATATTGGTTTCCTTGGCCCTTTTCAATTAATTTTAATTTAAAATCCTAATCTTAAACATCTATCAAATAAATTTTAACAGCCTGATATTAAGAGCACCAGGCTTTAATGTCTATAACTTTATAATTATTTATCTTTTTATTAATTGGGATATGTATTATTCTGTCTGTCTTGTAGGTGATAACTTACTCTCTGAAATTAACCCATGTTTTGTTCTTAAAGCAACACTTCTTTAAAACACTAACAGGGAATCTTTAGATCACATATAAGAAAATTACAAAATAAAATTTTTTAACAACAGTAAAAATACTTAGTTCGTTTAATAGCTACCCTGAATTTTTGGCTGAGTCATACATTATATCCCCTGTTTGAGATCCTAGGAATCTTGACATTAAAAAAGAACTTTTAACATAACTTTAAAGAAATAAAATCTGACCTACTGCTTTTGTATTCATTCTCACATGAAATAAGATGGGACACACAGCCTTATCTCAGGTAAGGCAGGGCTCTTTATAAATCTTAAGTGTTTTAGTTCTAAAGCTGATCTTTATTTTTTAAATATTATTTTAAAAAGTTTACATAAATTGTTTGAGGTCACATGAACATTAGCTAACACCATATAAAATCACTTTAAAATATGAATTAAACAAATGCTGAAAGTTTTTAACCTTTACATAGATTAGGCTCTCATTAACATAAAGTACATTTAAATTGTTCCCCAATGTAAAAAGTAAGATTAAACTTTACATATCTTATTGATAACAGGTGAATAAATCCCCATAAAACTTCAGAACACCAGCTTGATATAATGCTCTTTTAAAATTTTTACCTTACAAACTTGCATACCTGTAAGATATGAGCACATTAGTAGCATCACAATTACATTGATGTTTCTACATTAACCAAGTTTAGCTTTTAAAGAAATGGCAGTACAGTGCTCTAAAATAACAGTTCTAATTTAATCAGTTGTTTAATTTCTATGGTTGCTTGCACAAGAAAAAATAAAACTTAATAAACACAATGTTATGGGTAAACTTATGTTTTAAGAAATTTTTGTCTCTTTAACACATGATTGATTTTTACAATCTTTTACAGAATTTAGTCAAACTTATACAGACGTTAGTAAGTCAATCAGATATCTAACAAAAGTACTCGTGAATGAGTAATCCCATATCAAATTTACTTTACTTATTTATCAAAATATTAGACACATGTATTGAAGAGTGTAAACCATTTTTATGTTGAAGGAAAAGTCCTAGAACCAAGGCATATTAGACATTTTGTAGATATTAATATTTTATCAGATTTTTGAATACCTAGAAAAACTTGAAAGCTTAAATTTAAAGACATTTATTTTTATCTGTTTATCAAATTTAATTGAATTATTTAAATCACGTGAATTGAAGATCTTTAGATCCACTTTTTAAAATTTGTTTTTATGAGTGCTTTTTTTTAATGAGTGCTCCTTATATATATTAATTTGTATATCATATATAAAATATACGGACATATGTATATATAGACATACAACACATAACAAAATTGAGCACACATAATAATAGTAAAGGCCTTGTAGCTTTTCGCAGGTGAAATCTCCATTGCAATGTTTCAAAAAGTCCACAGTTGGTCAAAGATAGTACTGATCAGAAAAACATTAACCTAGGTCTGTATGATCAAAATCATGAGCTCAAAAAAAAATAAAGTATCTAAGGAAAAAAATAAGAGTCCTAGAAAAAATGACTGGCCAGTAATTAGTAAATACCATACAATTTACCTTTTTTTCTCTTTGGCCTCAGATCAGTCTCCTACTAAGCTTGCAGGCTTCTTTCATTTGCCTTTCAAAATAAGTCATGGCTGAGGTCTGGAAGGAGCAGGAAAAAACTGCTTTTCTGAGCAGACACCTCAGGCCTAAGGCATTTTAACCATAATTTTCAGGTTCGGATGTTGAAAATTATGGTACAAGTTTAAGATACAATTCACAAAATTTTATATCTTTACATCTTGTTTTGTCAACAGATATCATACTATGATTTACAATCCTTGTCCAGATTAATGCTCTCGAACACACAGTGATATTTTCACAGGCTACCCAATTCAAAATTGGTGAAAAATAAAGACTGAATGATTGGGAAGTTACTTGCCAATTTGGAAGTAGAGTTCTTTAGTTTTCCATCCTAAGTATTTAAGTTCTCTGGCATGAATTATCTGAAATCATAAACTAAACCATTACCTAAACCCGAATTTTAACTGCAAGATTTTGCAATGCTTCAAAAACCCATTCAAATACCAGATTGTTACAAGAAAACATCATCATTTAGACACACATTCAGCTAAGATCATTCCCAAGAAACAATTTATAATATCAACACATTATTGCACATGTCTTAAAGGGCCAGAAACAAAGACACAAGACAGACAGAAAGAAGGTCCAGACTATGGCTGTCAGACAGAATCCTTTAAACCTGAGCAGATAAGAAAAAAAATCTCCTACACCAGTGGCACCATAGATGTCCACAAGGGGGGGGGGGCAGATGTTTTAACAGAGGGGCAACCTGAAATGTACAATTAAGGGTCTCCATGGTGACTTTAATGCATTTAGTGTCCCCTTTTTCTTTTTCTCTTTTTTAACAAGACAGTGGTGGCATAATCCTTACAGTGCAGGGAAGGAAGGAGGGAATTCCCTGAAGCAACAGGGCTTCAGCAGCTGCTGGGAGTCCCTCAGTCCCTCCTTTTACTTACAGGATTATCTCCTCTGGTTGGGTTCCACCCCAAGCATGTTCCATCTAGTAACATTTCAGTAGTCAGCTCTAAAAATGTTCCGGGACAGGGGGTGGGGGAGGGATTTATCAAAATTTGTAACTTAAAGTTCGGCTCCTGACCTTGAAGCCAATTAATGCCAATTTAATAATGAGGACAAGGTTTTTAGAAAAAGAAAAAGGGAGGTTTATTGCTTTGGTAACAAAGAAGAAACACAGGGAACCCTGCCCAGAGGTTGTGACTCTCTTGATCTGGAGGGACAAGGGGTTTTAATGGAGTTTCACTTGTTAACCTGGGAGATACTCAGTTCTTAGGTCCCCAGCAGGCATTGCCCTCTGCAGTGGTTATACTCCAGGCAGCCAGCTAGGAGCTTCTCTCATCCTGCTTAACAAAGGGGGGTAAAGTTCATCGCAGTTCCTTAAAACAGAGTCCGAAAGAATATCAGGCTTACTTTCTTTGTTACCCATTTTCACGTCCAATATACTTATGTTTTTACCACAGAAATCACAGAAAAAAACACACAAAACAAACAAGAAAAACATATAGAACACAGAACAAAACACAAAATACAGAAACCCGAACTTGAAACAAAAAACTTAGGAGCAATGCAACGTCTTGCTAAAGCTCCGAAGTAGGACCACGTACATGCCAGTCATCACATCTCTACCATTCCAGATGAATTCCCTACAGAACAGAACAGAGGACAGAACGATTCTCATTACTGTACCGAAAACGAGTATATGTGAGTCTCCCCAGGACACCTCTATGTCATCAGAACAGATCTCCGTTAAACGGATATCAGATGTTATAAAGGTGCCACTTAATTTTTGAGGCCTCCTCCACCAGGTGATTGCTAATAGTTTTAGTGCGGTGGTTCACCGCAGTGCTCCTGGGACCTAACACTCACTCCATGACCTTGGAACAGCTCAAGATGTGCACCCACTAGAGTGGCTCTCCAGCCCGGAACCCTGAAGGGAAGGCCAGATTCAGATTTTCCAGCAGTCTGGTCTTGTGATCTGGTCGGCAGGGTCATCTTGCTGGGGAACTCAAAAAAATTAGATGAGGACACAAAAAAAGAACACTGACTCCAACTAAAATCAAATTGAGGCAAGCTTATTATGTCAACCGGCTGGGCTGCCTCTCCATCCCAAAACGGCAGGAACAAGACAGCAACCCTGCCTTTCCTACAGCACAGCTATATAGCCCAGAAAGTTACACAAAATGGGGGTTACAGATAACAGAACTTTGACAAGCATCACAAAAATGGTAGTTCACTTATTTATTTATTTATTTTTTGGTGGCCCCAATATCAGAAATTATGAGGACAAATAGAGCCTCAGAGAGGGTCATTGTCTGGCCAGGGAAGGCCAAAATTTATGATGTGTCACTAAAGTTTCAGCGAGGGCTGCTATCTGGTCAGAGAGTCAAGCATGGGTGAATTCAAGGCACGGGCAGGCATTCCAAGCAGGTTCAGAATTTGCAGTTATTTATAGTAAAGCCAAAATTAACTTTTTATGGCTTTGTGGCAAGATGGCTCCCAATTTTAATAAAAGATCAGGTTGGGTCTATCAACCCGTGTCCCTTACTTTTGGAAACTACTCTACCACCTCCAAGGTTGTGAACTCCTGAGCATTTTCCAGTACAGATATGTATTCACAGATTTTCTAACTCTTCTACTCTAATTGTGTCTTACTTGGGGCAAAGATAATTTCAAGGTATTGTGCTGGATGAGAGTGGAAAAATTTTTGTGCAGCACATATTTGCATACACATTGGATTCATTATCTAATTTTCCATTCAAAATACTGAATCCATGACACTAACCAAAACCAGACTAGACTCTGTCTACTAATCCTAATATGATCGAGAAAAACAACCCAAAGAGAATAGAAATAGAAGCAGTTCAGAGTAGGCATGGTGTATAGTTAGACTTGCCTTTTGCCTGATAAAGTGTTGGTGTTATAAATCTAGTCAATTTTTAATTGAAATAGTTCTCCATGTGTTTTTAAAGTTAACAAATATGTGAATTCCTGTCTCCCTTTCTCTGAAGCCTATTCAGCACATGTATTTTTTAGGTTCACATATAGAATCCTACATGGTATCACACATACATTCTTATGAGGTGGCTGACTTGGCAGATACAAATCGTAAAAAGAGATCACTCCTCCTAAACACTGTTTTAACAGAAAATTCAATCTATGGGTTTGCTTCCTAGTTGAACAACATTATACATAAATACAAGTTCAGTAAAATAAATACTTTTGTATCTGTGAAAGATATATATTTCATGATGAATTTCGATTGGCATATGTATTGCTAATTTTTAATGTTCCTGTGTGTGTTTTGTGTGTGAGTGTGTGTATATGTATATATATATATATATACATATACACACACTCACCAGATTTTTCAAAATATGAAATATATATGCCTTATTATACACTCCCCACATTCACGTTCATGTATGTGGATTTATAATAAACTTTTCACAAGATTATTCTCAAAAATATTCATCCACCTGAAATACATATTTGTCTCCTAGTACTGAAAAATAACTTTAGTGAATGGTGCACACAAATCCTAATATTTCTACAGTATCTGACCCAGTTTAACATTAATGCAAGTAGATTCCTATGTGACAAGTTGTGTATTTTGATGTTCATTTTTATGCAACACTAGTACATTACTATTTCTTCAGTTTATGCACATCATAAGATATATATTTATCCACAAGTTCATAAATTTACAGACATTTGTTTCACTTTCAATTACTTCCTGCTTCAGAACACATGTATTCCTCCAGGTTTCTTTTTTTTAAAATTTTTATTGTTGGTTGTTCAAAATATTACATAGTTTTTGATATATCATATTTCACACTTTGATTCAAGTGGGTTATAAACTCCCATTTTTACCCCGCATACAGATTGCAGAAAAACATCAGTTACCCATCCATTGATTTACATATTGCCATACTAGTGTCTGTTGTATTCTGCAGCCTTTCCTCTCCTCTACTATCCCCCTCTTCTTCCCTCCCCTCCCCTCTTCTCTCTCTACCCTCTCTACTGTTATTCATTTCTCTCCCTTGTTTTTTTTCCTCTTTCCTCTCACTTCTTCTTGTATGCAATTTTGTATAACCCTGAGGGTCTCCTTCCATTTCCATGCAATTTCCCTTCTCTCTTCCTTTCCTTCCCAACTCTCATTCCTGTTTAGTGTTAATCTTCTCAGGCTCTTTGTCCCTACTCTGTTATTAGTTACTCTCCTTATATCAAAGAAGACATTTGGCATTTGTTTTTCAACGACTGGCTAGCTTCACTTAGCATAACCTGCTATAATGCCATCCATTTCCCTGCAAATTCTATGATTTTGTCATTTTTTAATGAAGAGTAATACTCCATTTTGTATAAAAGCCACATTTTTTTTATCTATTCGTCTATTGAAGGGCATCTATGCTGGTTCCACAGTCTTGCTATTGTGAATTGTGCTGCTATGAACATCGATGTAGCCGTGTCCCTGTAGCATGCTCTTTTTAGGTCTTTAGGGAATAGACCGAGAAGGTTAACAGCTGGGTCAAACGGTGGTTCCATTCCCAGCTTTCTAAGAAATCTCCATACTGCTTTCCAAATTTGCTGCACCAATTTGCACTCCCACCAGCAATGTACAAGTGGACCCTTTTCCTCACGTCCTCACCAGCACTTGTTGTTGTTTGACTTCATAATGGCTGCCAATCTTACTGGAGCAAGATGATATCTTAGGGTGGTTTTGATTTGCATTTCTCTGACTGCTAGAGATGGTGAGCATTTATTCATGTACATGTTGATTGATTGAATGTCCTCCTCTGAGAAGTGTCTGTTCAGGTCCTTGGCCCATTTGTTGATTGGGTTATTTGTTATCTAATTGTCTAATTTTTTGAGTTCTTTATATACTCTGGATATTAGGGCTCGATCTGAAGTTTGAGGAGTAAAGATTTGTTCCCAAGATGTAGGCTACCTATTTACTTCTCTTATTGTTTCTTTTGCTGAGAAAAAACTTTTTAGTTTGAGTAAGTCCCATTTGTTGAATCTAGTTATTAACTCTTGTGCTATGGGTGTCATATTAAGAAATTTGAAGCCCGACCGCACAGTATGTAGATCATAGCCAACTTTTTCTTGTGTCAGACACTGTGTCTCTGATTTGATATCAAGCTCCTTGATCCATTTTGAGTTAACTTTTGTTCATGGCAAGAGAAAGTGATTCAGTTTCATTTTGTTGCATATGGATTTCCAGGTTTCCCAACAACATTTGTTGAAGCTGCTATCATTTCTCCATTGTGTGCTTTCAGCCTCTTTATCAAATATAAGATAGTTGTAGTTTAGTGGATTGGTTTCTGTGTCCTCTATTCTGTACCATTTGTCCAACCACCTGTTTTGGTACAGTACCATGCTGATTTTGTTACTATTGCTCTGTTGTATAGTTTGAAGTCTGGTATCACTATACCGCCTGATTCACAGTCTTTTCATGAGACTTCATTCCAAACGCATTATTTTCTATTTCCATAATCACCTTTGAAGCAAAACTCACATACACGTCATGATCAACCATAACCCTAATATTACCATTAGATGTATAACTGGTTGGAAGGAAGGATTGTACATCAATATAGATTTTCTGTATATTTTCAGATCTCAATTCAATCCATTATTTAAAGTTGGAAAAAGTTATATTATTTGTTCACAGTATTGTCTATTCATGCATTATGTCTATATTCATAGACACAGGGTACACCTTTTTATACCCCCAATACTTATTTATACATCTTCAAAATATTGCTCCCAGAAATGGTGGAAGAAATACTCATATCACCTGATGTACATATATATTTTATCAAAGTAATATTCTGGACACAATTACAAAGATCACACTTAAGTTTGTAAAAAAGCCTAAATGGAAAGTGAGCATGGATCACGAAAAACATCCATGTCCAGGTTGCCTAATGCTCTCAAATGTCAACCCGATTGGTGACTACATATTTGTTTCTTCCTAAGATTATATATTCAACATCAAGCCAGTTGAAAATGTCTAATCCTATCACTCAGTTTATTCTTTGCCTGATTTCCTAATGTCTCTATTATTATCTGCTTTCCTTCATATTTTCCCCAGTTCATCATTGTGACTGACTCTTCACATGTGCTCACATTTACACTCACTCTGTACCCAAAACCCTATTGCTAAAGATTTTTTGGACCAAATCCTATATTCACTCTTCCGACTAATTCCTAATCCTACCGACTATCCCTTTTTGAGTGGATGTTCTCTTCGACATTCAATCATCCAAGGTACAAGGAACGCTACCATTGTATATTGATTAATCTGAGACATCTGTGCAGAATATAATTCAAAGCTAAGTATCCCAGTCAAGGGCCCAAAGACCTTCTGGGCTTCAAATTTTACCTATATTTCTGTATTCATACTTATATTACACTTATATTCCTATGAATATTTCAGGTTCCCAATACCATAATTCATCCCGTAGAATGATTCCTAACCCAAATGGAACATGATATTAACCCTAGCCATACACTGTTCCCTCAATCTAACTTTACGAAAGAGCAGGGACAGAGTTGGTCTTACAATACAGAAATTTAGAGGATCCTCCACCTGCTGAGAACCTCAAAGGTCAACAAAGAAATGATCCCTGGAGAAGATATAGGCAGCTATGAAGGACCTGTGAAAGCAAAAGTCATATTCCATGGCAAACAACTTGGTCAGATGAAGGGATGTGTCTGAATCAACATTTCTCTTCTTAATGAATAGAAGATGGACCAAACCAGGCTTGAACTCTGGTGTGATTCCCCTTACAGACTGAGTTCTGGAACTGACATCAGAAAAATATTGCCATTAATTGTGTTAGGATTTTAGGAGGCAACGCATGAGAGTCGCCCTGGAAAGAAAACTGAGATCTAGGAACAGGGTGGCTTTCCACAGAGCACTGGGAATCTCAGCCAGAATATCACATGATTTTATTTTGAAAGACGTGGCAGCCATAGTTGACAGTCAAAACACACATGGACCTCACATTGTAGACTGCAATAGGCCTGGCTTCATGTGACCTATTGGCCACTTTTTGGGAAGCCTTGCCTGTGAGAGTTCTCCAGAGTTTTCATTGAAATGAGCTTCCCCACCATTTAATGGTTCCTGAATGAATTGTAACCCACAGTGCCTTCAACATCTTCCTTCAAAAACGGCTAGATAAATTCCATGAAATTTTTGAAATTCCCAAGACCAGGTGGCACTGGAGAACCTTTGGATGTCCTGTTGCTGATCATGAGTGTACCAGACAGTGCCTTGATTTACTGGGTTTCATGAAAATGGTGTAGAACAGATTTGCCAGTAAGTTGGAGCCTGCTGATTAGTGGGCCTAGAGCAGTGGTGTGCAGGTGTGTGATAATACATCTGTTGTGGGGCCATGTGGATCTGCCATTAGCTTCCAAATGGCTTGTGATTGACATGGTGTAGCCAACAGAAACTTATTTGTAAATGCATCTTGTTATATGGAGAGATTTCAGGGCAATGTTCAGAATCATGTTGCTATGTATAAGGGGGCAAGCTCTGTGGGATATTAGCCTGGTTGATGCATTCCCCTGCAGACCCTGACCCAACACACGTGACAGAACCCGCTCCAGCACTGTGTCCCAGTTGAACTCCTTGTATTTTGTGGAGCAAATATGAAATTCCCAATGCAGCAGGAAGAAAAACCACGAAAAGTGGAGGACGAAAAAATGGCTTCACTGTCCACACGGGGAGACACTTAGCCCACAGTGGCCAAATTTTACCAACAAAGAGCGAATTCAGCACTGCTGCCTCATGTTCATTGGAAAAGAAGAAACCATGTCCTCCAGGTCACATAGATGCAGACGCAGCTTTGATGGTCTCATTAGAAAAGAATCTAAAGCTCCTGACAACAATATATATATCAAGTGTCAAACCTCAGAGGCAGTTCCTCAAGAAGTCTTTAGGCCGAAAGAGCTCCATGTTTGTGGAATGTTTACCCTGTCCCTTACTTTTGGAAACTATTCTACCACATCCAATGTTGTGAAACCCTGAGCATTTTCCATTCCATATATATATTAACAGATTTTTTTACTCTTCTCCTCTATTTGTGTGTTATTTGGGGCAAAAGTAATGTCAAGGCATTATTCTGGATGAGAGTGGGAAGATTGTTTTGTAGCACATATTTGCATACACATTGGATTCATTTTCCTATTTTCCATTCGAAATACTGCATCCCTGACACTAATCCATACGCTACTAGACTCTGACTACTAATCCTAATATGATAAGGAAAACACCAAAACAGAATAGAAATAAAAAATTTCAGAAGAGGCATGGAGTATAGTTGGACTTGCCTTTTGCAGGATAAAAGGCAGCTGTAAAAAATCTAGTAAATTTTTATTTGAAATAGTTCTCCATGTGTTTTAAACTTAACAAATATGTGAATTTCTGTCTCCCTTTCTCTGTACCCTCTTCAGCACATGTATTTTTATATGCACATATAGAATCCTACCTGGTATAACACGTACATATTTGTGAGGTGGCTGACTTGGCAAATACAAGTTGTGAGAAGAGATCACTCAGCAGAAACACTGTTGGAAGTGAAAATTCACCCTATGTGTGAGCTTCCTAAGAGATCAAGATTATACATAAATCCATGTTCAGTAAAACAAATATTTTTTCATCAGTGCATGATATATATTTCATGATGAATTTCGATTGGAATATATATTGCTAATTGTTAATGTCTCAGTGGTTATATATATATATATATATATATATATATATATATATATATATATATATATATATATATATATATATATATACACACTCTCCAAACTATTCAAAATATGAAATATATGATCTACATATACATTTTATCACAGAAATATTCTGGACAAAAAATGCAAAAGACACAATATGATGGTATCAAAGCCTAAATGGAAAGTGAACATGGATTACTAAAAACATCCATGTCCAGGTTCCCTAATGCTCTCAAATGTCAATCATATTGGTGACTACATATTTGTTGCTTCCTAAGATTATATATTCAAACTCAACCCTGTTGAAAATGTCTAGTCCTATGATTGACTTTATACCTTACCTGATTTCCTAATCTCTCTAATGATATCTGCTTTCCTACATATTTTTCCAAGTTCACCATTGTTACTGACACTTCACATGTGCTGATATTGACATTCACTCTCTAAACAAAACCCTATTGTTAAAGAACTTTTATTCCAAATCCTATACACACTCTTCTTCCTAAAACTTCCAACTATCTTCCTATTCCTACCTACTATCCCTTTTTGACTAGATGTTCTCTTCAACATTCAATCGTCCAAGGTACAAGGTCCTATGCCATTGTATATCGATTTATCTGAGATATCTTAGTAGAATGTAATTCAAAGTAAAGTATCCCAATCAAGGGCCCAATGCCCTTCTGGGCTTCAAATCTTACTTAGATTTCTGTTTTCATACATATATTTCACCTCTATATTTTTATAAATCTTAAAGGTTACCAATATTATAATTCATCCAGCAGAATGACTCTTTACCCAAATCAAAAATGTTATTAACCCTAACCATACACAGTTCCCTCAATCTAACTTTACAGAAGAGCAGGGACAGAGTTGGTCTTAAAATACAGGAATGTAGGTGGTCTTCCTCCAGCTGAGAACCTCAAAGGTCCATGAATAAATGATCCCTGAAGAAGATGTAGGCAGATATGTAGGACCTGAGTGAGCAAAAGTCATCATTCATGGCAAAAACCTGGTCAGGATAAAGGGTAGTGTCTGAATAAGCCCCTCTTTTCTTAATGTAGAGAAGATGGACAAAACCAGGCCTGTGTGGAAAGCTGTTCCCGGGTGCCTATGGTTGATATTGCATTCTAACTTGTGAAAGTGTCACAGGAAGTAGGGGCAGCCTCCATCTCATGGGACCATTGGAAGCAACTATTAGGACAAAGTGGTTGCCAAGGTAGTGGCCTCATTCAGTTTCTGAAGAAAGTGACCTCACCACACTTCCTTGTTCATGGAACTCTCTGAACATGGGATCCAGGAAGCCAGGCACCCAGAGCCAGTCCCAGTCCCAGTCCCAGTCCCAGTGGTCTCACTTGTTTGGATTTAGCATGGACAGATTCACTCTTTCTTGGTACCTACTGATGTGAGGATGGCCAAATGTGAGAAAAGCTCTGAAGAGGGGTCTTTCCTGAGAAAGCAGGTAGTGGCTCACCGCTTACTCTTGACAACTTCACAGAGTTGGACAAGGAGTTCAGTTCTGAGACAGAACAGGTCATTTCAGGGGAACATAGTGTGGCCCACCAGTCAGAGGACACTCCAGATTGTCATAGACCTAGTTGCAGGAAGTAGGTGACTTTGAGGGTGTGGGTGTGAGTTTGCGGATTTTGTCTCATGTTCTGAGAATAGGTAGGAATGGCGGTTTGTTGGGTTTGGAGTGAATAACTTCTGTTCATGTATGTGGATTTATAATCAACTTTTAACAAGATTATACTCAGAAATATTCATTCACCTGAAATACATATTTGTTTCCTAGTACTGAAAACTAACTTCAGTGAATGGTGCATATACCTCCAAATATTTCTACAGTAACTGACCCAGTTTAACATCAATGCAAGTAGATTCTTATGGGACATGATATGTGTTTTGGAGTTCGTTTTAATTCAACACTGGTACATTACTATTTCTTAAGTTTATGCACATTACAGTATATATATTTCATTCACAAGTTCACAAATTTATAAGCATTTATTTCACTTTCAATCACTTCCTGCTTCAGAAAACATGTATTCCTCCATGTTTCTTGACTGGTCTTTTCATGAGACTTCTTTCCAAACACATTATTTTTGATTTTCATAATCATTTTGAAGCCCAAACTCACATATTCTTCATGAAAAGCCATAACCCTAATATTACAATTAGACGTATAACTAGTTGTTATGAATGATTCTATATCAAAATATGATTTCTTATATATTTTCAGTTATCAATTCAATCCATTATTTAAAGTGGAAGCAGTTATATTATTTATTAACTGTATGGTCTATTAATGCATTATCTCTCTATTCATAGACAAGGGGTACACCTATTTTACCTTAGATACTAATTTATACATCTTCAAAATATTCCTAAAAGAAATGGTGGAAGAAATACTCATGTCACCAGATCTACATATACATTTTATCACAGTAATATTCTAGACAAAAAAAAAGTCACCCTTAAGATTTTACCAAAGCCTAAATGGAAAGTGAGCATGGATTACATAAACTTCCATGTCCAGGTTGCCTAATGCTCTCAAATATCAATCCTATTGGTGACTACATATTTGTTTCTTCCTAAGATTATATATTCAACCTCATGCCTGTTGAAAATGTCTAATCCTATCACTCATTTTATACTTTACCTGATTTAGTAATGTCTCTATTTATATCTGCTATCCTACATATTTCCCCGGTTTATCATTGTGACTTACACTTCATGTATGCTGAAATTTACATTCACTCTCTAACCGAAACCCTATTGCTTAAGAAGTTTTGGTCTAAATCCTATACTCACTCTTCTTTCTAAACCTACTGACCATCTTCCTAATTCTACCTACTATCCCATTTTGAGTGGATGTTCTCTTTGACATTCAATCATCAAAGGTACAAGGTCGTATGCCATTGTACATCGATTTATCTGAGACATTTGTGCAGAACATAATTCAAAGCTAAGCATACCAATTAAGGGTGCAATGCCCTTCTGGGCTTCATATCTTCCCTGGATTTCTGTTTTTATACTTATATTTCACCTATATATTCTTGTAAATATTATAGTTTCCCAATACCATTATTCATCGTGCAGAAAGATTCCTAACCCAAATTGAACATGTTATTAACCCTAACCATACACTGTTCCGTCAATCTAACTTCACAGAAGAGCAGCGACAGAGTTGGTCTTACAATACATGAATGTAGGCGATCTTCCACCTGTTGAGAACGTCAAAGGTCCATGCAGAAAGGATGCCTTGAGAAGATGTGGGCAGCTATGAAAACTTGAGAGAGAAAAGTCATCTTCTATGGCAAACAACCTGGTCAGCATGAAGGGATGTGTATGCATCAGCCTCTCTCTTCTTAATGTAGAGAAGATGGTCCAAACCAGTCCTAGGTGGAGAGCTGTTCCCGGGTGCCCATGGTTTATATACCATTCTAACTTGTGAAAATGTCATAGGAATTAGGGGCAGCCTCCATATAATGGGACACTTGAAAGCAACTGTTAGGACAAAGTGGTTGCCAAGGAAGTGACCTCATTCAGTTCCTGAAGCATTGACCTACCTCACTTCCTTGGTGATGGAACTCTCTGAACTTGGGATCCAGGATGCCAGGCACCCAGAGCCACTCAAGTCTCAGGCCCAGGGGTTTAACTTGTTTGGATTTACAAAGGAGAGTGTTAGTCTTTCTTGGTACCTTAAGATATGAGGATGGCCAAATACCAGGAGAGCTCTGAATAGGGGCCTTTCCTGAGAAAGCAGGTAGTGGTTGGCCACTGGCTCCTGAAAACTTCACAGAGTTGGGAAAGAAGAGCAGATCTGAGACAAGACAGGCCATTTCGGGGGAACATACTGTGGCTCACCAGTCAGAGGACACTCTGGATAGTCAAAGAGTTTAATGGGGGAAGGATGTGCCTTCATGGGTGTGGGTGTGATTTTGTGGTTTTGTCTCATGATCTGAGAATAGGTAGGAAAGGCGTTTTTTTCTTTGATTTGTAGTGGACTGCTTCTTGTAAGACGTTTGACAAGGCGAGTGTTTCTATGTCTGTGTATGCTACTGTGTCCGTGGTTGTAGACATTAGAAAAGAGAATGCAACAATTGATGTGTCCTGTATAGTAGAAAGCTTCCCAGCATTCATCCTGCCCAATTTATGAATGGACTGCCGCTTGCCTTATAAATGGGCAACACCTGCTAACTTCCTAAGTTCCTGTTTTCTTCCTGAATTCTCGCCACTCTCCAGAATAGACTCATGGTTTTTGTCCAAAATATGTACCACCTCCAAGCTCTGTGACATGTCCATGTACTGGATAGCTGAAGGGAATGGCAAGCATCTCAGAAAACTCAGATATCAGTGTGACCAGGAAAGTCTCAGTGGAGAAACCCTGCTTTGGACTTTTTCTTACCTATTGTTCTGTTGCCCTGAATGTCAGGAAGGTCTTTGCCTCAGGCCACCCCTTTGTGAACCCTGAAGAAAACAGTTTTCAAATGGAAATGAATGGGCATCACCTGTGGCTCTTTGCTTAATTGCTTTGGAAAAGGATGTGTCTGAATCAGCCTCTTGGCCCTGTGTGAGGCTGTGGCTTAGATTCTCAGCACCTGATTAATCCAAAGACAGATCCCATGTGTGCATCCAAAACCAAAATTGCCAAAAGAGCAGTTATTGTGAATGAAGTCTCTTGACTTCATTTCTAAGGTTCCTGAGGCCCATCAAGTGAGAATAGGCATCCTTTGGGTAAAATGAGTTCTTCAAAGCCCTGCGGAGGCTAGCCCAGAGGTTTTTGGTTTGTCTCATGACTCCCAATCATATAAAGAATCTATACCTGACATTCAGTAGGCCTCAAATTGGAGATGCAGAGCAGTATTAACAGCAGGCCTATTTGATCACTCCTGGTTCACAAGAAGGGTTTCCAGGCCACCCGGACTTTAGGCAAATGAGCGGCAAGGGAGCTTATTTTTCACACCGTCTTGGGCTGCATCCCTCATGGAAAACTCCAGCCAGAAGTTATGATGAGTGTCTATATGTAAGAAGATGAGGGCCCTGTGGGTGTGTTTCGGTTTTCATTGTGGTCATTTTTGTGGCGGTTGGAAGAGATGACTGGGCCTACCTGGGCTTGAACTCTGGTGTGATTCCTCTTAGAGACTGAGTTCTGGAACTGACCTCAGAGAAGTACTGCCATGAAATGTGTTGGGATTTTAGAAGGCCACGCATCAGAATCGCCCTTGGAAACTGAGATAGAGGTCCAGGGAGGCTTTCCACAGGGCACTGGGAATCTCAGCCAGGATATCACATGATTTTATTCTTAAAGACTTGGCAGCCAAAGTTGAGAGTCTAAACACACATGGACCTCACATTGTAGACCTCAGTGATCCTGGCTTCATGTGAACTTTTGGCCACTCTTTGGGAAGCTTGCCTGTGAGTGTTCTCCAGAGATTTCATTGAAATGAGCTTCCTCACCATATAATGTTTCCTGCATGAATTGAAACCCACAGTAACTCCAACTTCATCCTTCAAAATTGGCTAAATAAATACCATCAAATTTCTGAAATTCCCAGACCAGGTGGCACTGGAGAACCTTTGGATATCCTGTTGCTGATCATGAGTGAAAGAATTCCCCACACAAAGACACTTCACTAGGAGAATTCCAATTTTATTGCAAAAAGCTGTGTGCTTACATAGAACTAAAGGGGTGATGGTAGGGCTTAGATAAATGGCAGGGCACCAATTTATTGGCAAGTTCTTTCAGATATCAGCTCCGGAGCCAAGGAATTAGTTCTCATTGGGGCTAAGGTTCCCCGCCAGAGAGATTTGAAATTGGCGCCGACGGGAGAGTTCACACGGGCGGGAACTTTTTGCATCAATGCAGAAAAGAGGAAGGTAGGAAGAAAAAGTCCTTAGGCACCATGTTGGGGTTTTTACTCTGGGGAATGGCTGCCGTTTATACTTTTCCCAACATTCCTCCCTTTTTGTTTTCTTAGGAAGTGTGGCGTCGTTGGTCAGATCTGGCTGCTTCTTGCTGTTTGGGGGCGCTGTGGGGCCTAGAATGGGAAGTGGAGGAATTCTCGGGGGGCAGGTCTGGGGATATCATGGCAGCCAGAAAGAAAACCCAGTGGCTACAGACAGCTACTTCCATAGGGGTGAAGTCTATGAAAGTTCCCTGAAGCCTCAAGTTGTCGATGGCATTGAACCAGTCCTGGATGGAGGAGTTTGTTGGTATCAGTCACTGGTCCTGTTTCAGAGACTCTGGGAAATACTGGAAGCGTTGCCTGGACATGGCATCACCAGCATCTGAAGAAGATCAGAGTGAATAAAAACAGAATGAAGATGAAAATTAAAGCAAAGGTCAATTTTTGGCAGAAGTACCATGTTGGGGGACTGACAGAGAAGAGGCCAAGGGCCATGAGGAAACTTAGAAGGACATAAAGACTCATTAATCCAGGATGGCAGATTAAAAGGTTCTCCGAGCTCGTTGTCTCTCGCTGTCTGATGTCCATTGCATTCCATCGTGCCTGGTAGTGAGCTTCAGCACTGAGTGAACTGTTCTCTTGGAGATGTTGGGGGTTCATCAGTCATCAGAGGCTGCTAGTGCCTAAGCAAAAGCTGGTTGAATGTTTGATTAGAAATTTTTTTTCAGTTGGGTTTGAAGGCACTTCATTATGCAGTGCAAGAGAGCACAAAAAAGGAGCATCCCAATAAGGGGCCCCAAGATTGGTAGTAAGTACATGGCAAGAAAGGATTGGAAGCAATTGGGTTGATCATTCCTGCAATTTAACAACATTTTTTTCTATTAGACCAGATTCATTAACATAATGACAACATTCCTCTCTGAGGAACAGGCATGTTCCCCCTTTTTCTGCAATGAGAAGATCAATTGCCCTTCGGTTCTGTAAAGCCAGTTGTGCCAATGAAGTAACTGTCACTGCAAGGAGCCCAGAAACTGAGCAGTGTTATCAAGTGCTTCCTGCAGTTTTTGTTGCAGGTCATTGGATGCCCATAGAGCATGACCTATAGCTTCACCAGAGAGTTCGAGACTCGCCGCTGAGGTTGTTAATGTGAGGCCTACCAGAACCGGCAGAAAGACTGCCCTAAGGGTGCAGGAAGGTAGGGCCACCTGTCGGAATTCGATGGGAGTATACAAAGACAGCTGAGGAACTACCGTAACCAAGAAACAGATGCCAGAGACATTGATCGTTGAGGTACTTATAGACCCGTTACACCAGAGAAAATGTCCAGGTTTCATAAATCAGGGCTCGATGGGGTGCTAAAGCTCAAGGAACAAATGGGTAAAGAATTCATTATTGTCAGGTGGAAACAGATGAAAGGAAATAAAGTATTGGTGGAACAACTTTCCCATAGTGGGATACGTGTCACATGTAGGGGTTTTCCTTTCTTAGAGAAATTGTAGGTTTTTGCTGAAATATTTCCTGCCGCTAATGGGACCGCTGCTAGAAGTGGACGACTAAGTGAAGCACAGAGAAAGAACTGAGAATTAGGCACAGAAAGAGGGGTGGAGTTTAATAATCAAAGAGTTTGGTGTAGCAAATTGAGCCATGTGGGAGGGGGACCTGAGGGGGTTGAAGGCTCTGAATCCTCTTTAAATGAGCTATGGAAAAGATCTCGAAGTTTTGATTCTGACTCCTTAATGTGTTCGACTACCTGGATGGTTGCCTTAGGTGGCGTAATCAGGGTGCGGCCAACAGTCATCCACATTGTGGGTCTGGCTGAGGTTGTCCGAGCATAGACAGCAAACTCAACTTAGTCCCAACGTTCGGCCTTGGGGTCAGGTATATCTAAAGTATACCATCCATTGTTATTGGATGAAGAGCCTTTATGCCACTTTAGGTAACTAGAAGTCCACCCTTCATGGTAACCAAGTGAGTGGTAAGAATAGCTACCACGTTCATGATGGAACCTGCATGACTTATAGGGGCACCCATTATATATCTCAGGCCACCAATGACAATAGTCTTTGGTTTGATGAAAAAGGAAGCAAATGAAAGGCCAGTTCCAGCTACCAGGGATGAAGGTCCTTGAAGGTGACAATTTTAGGGAAATAGATGTGCAGTTGTGGATGAAGCAAGCAGTTGCATCCAGTGCGTGGACATTCTGCATGCCATGTTCTGAGTATCATTCCCGAAGAGTGAAAAAATACATTGTAGCAGAGGAGGGTAAATACCAGTCCTGACAGAGCACAGAAAATAAGCAGAGCAAAAAAAACAAGCAGTTAGAGAAGACTAGGGTGTTGGGAGAGCTCATTGTGCCTTATTTAAGAGGAATTGTTCTGCGGGGAACACCGTGTTAGCCGCAACTTAAATGGGTGAGATGGGAGTGGAGAGCAGGAGTAAAGGGGAGGTTCAGGAGGTGATTCTTGGAGTTCCTCTGGGGTGGTCCTGTCGTCATCAGGTGGGCCTCTTGGTGATGTGGCTTCAACCTAGATATGTGAATCCAAGGGGTGAGACAGTTGTCTGATAAGGAGAGTTAGGTGGAGTTGGGGGTACAGAGAATGACAGGATAGGGGCCTTCAAATTTTGGGGCAAGAGGCCCGTTCTCCTCTGGGGTATTATAATAGACTAGACTCCCAGCTGTTAAGGGAGGAGTGTTTGGAGCGGGGACTGGGTCCAGAAGAAGCCAGTCCTGATATTTCCAGAGTTCCGAGCAAAGATAAAACAAGAGAGGCAAAGACAAATCTCGGGTGAGAGGTCCTTGTGAAATGACCAACCCAGGGGGGATAAGAGGTCTTGAATACCTTATCTCAAAGAGAGACAGTAAAGATGGTTTCTTAGGTAGAGCTCTGATTCGAAAAAAATCCAAGGGAAGGAGTTTGACCCAGTCTAAGTTTAATTCCATTGTCAATTTGGTAAGGACTTCCTTTACAGTACGATTTACCCTTTCCACTTTCCCTGAAGCCTGAAGGTGATATGGACAGTGAAAATGTCACTTGAAGGAGAGGGCTTGAGAGACCTTTTGTGTGATCCTAGAAATAAACTCAGGGCCATTGTCAGATTGTAGGAAAGTGGGCATTCCAAACCTGGGGATGATGACTGTCAGAAAGATTGAAGCTACAGTGGAAGCCTTTTATTGGAAATGGGAAATGCCTGAACCCAACCAGAGAAAGTGTCCACAAAGACAAGGAGGTATTTAGTGTGCCATACTTTGGGCATGTTGGTGAAGTGTACCTGCCAGTCAGCAGTGGGAATGTGTCCCCGGGCTTGGTGGGAAGGGAAAGGTTTGGGCCTTAAAAAAGTATGAGGGTTGGTCCGCTGACAGATCTGACAATTAGAGGCTATATTCTGTAGCATGGCTTTGTCAGAGGGGGTGAGGGAGAAGAAGCTCTGTAAAAAGAGGGTCAAAGACTGAGAATCGGAATGGAATAGAGTATAAAGGAACTTGAAAAGATCCTTGTTCTTACTGGAAGAAGTAGTGGCTTCAGATGAGATGTCTAAAGTGGCCATTATATGTACCCCAATGGGGGCAATAACTGGAAGTGGTGGCAGCCATTCGTGCCGCCTGGTCAGCTTTGGCATTGCTCTCAGTGATAAGAGAGCCGTCCTTCTAATGGGACCTACAATGGACAACTCCCAACTGGGTGGGAAAGTGGGAGGCCTCTATCAGATTCCTTATAAGAGCCGAATTAGTGATCACATTACCTTTGGTGGTAAGTAGTCCTCGCTCCTTTCATATTGCAGCATGGGAAAATAAGATATGGAAGACATATTTTGAGTAAGTATAAAGGGTGAGGGATTTGCCTTGTGCTAGAAGGCAGGCACGAGTGGCTGCTATGAGTTCAGTCTGCTGGTTGGTAGTTCCTGAAGGTAGAGCTTTGGCCTCTATAATTTCAGTGGCTGAAACTACAGTGTATCCAGAGTAATGAGTGCCATTCTGCCTAAAGAAACTGCTGTCAGTGAACCAGATAACGTCAGGCTTGGTGAGTGGTCCCTCAGAAATTGAAGAATGACAGGGAAGGAAATCATCTAAGGTTTCCAAGCAATTATGAATTGTTGTGTTAGACGTGGGAGTCATTGGGAGCAGTGAGGCAGGGTTCAGTGCAGAGCAAGGGAGGAAAGTAATATTAGGGTTTTCCAGAAATGAAGTGAGGAGTGACAGAACTCTGGATGAAGGAAGGGTTTGAAGGCCCTTATAAGCTAAAAGATCCTTCAAGTGAAGTGGGGAGTGAATAGTTCAAGGGGCCCCAAAAGTCAGCTTAGAGGCTTCTTTGTGTAAAATTTGTTCAGCAGCCAGAGCTTTTAAGCAAGGGGCCTACCCACAGATTGTATGGTCTACTTTATTGGACATATATGCCAGAGGTGCAAATGTAGGCCCATAGTTTTGACCTAAGACCCCAAATGCTTGCTCCCCTTTTTCATGGACATATAGATGAAATGGTCTTGAAATATCAGGAAGGTGCAAGGCAGGTGCCTTTAAGAGGAGTTGCTGAAGCCTGCAGAAGTGGTAGTTAGGGGAGGAGGCAAGAGATTCACTAGGGGGTCCCTTTGCTAGGTCATACAGGTTTTTGGCTAGAAGAGAATAATTTGGGATCCAGGCCCTAAAATAAATGCTAGTCCTAGGAATGATAGTATTTCAGCTTTCGTATGGGGCACTGGAAGATCAGAAAGGAGTTGCCTCCTATCCAGTGTTATTTCCTTTTTCCTAGGTGTAAGGCAAAAAACAAGATAGATGAGAAAAAACTGGAAAACATGGGCCTTGTGGGGAGACACCCTATATCCCTTGTATGCTAGGAAATTAAGAAGCTGGGCAGTGTGGGATTGAGAGTGTTCCAAAAGGGACTACATAGAAGAAGGTCATCGACATATTGAAGGAGAGTAGAGTCAGGACAGGTCGGGTGAAAGGATGTGAGGTCCTGGGAAAGAACTTGGCCAAAGAGATGGGGCCTATCCCTGAATCCCTGTGGGAGGACAGTCCAGGTAAGCTGACGAGAATGGCGGGTGTGAGGGTCAGTCCACGTAAAAGCAAAGATATCCTGAGATTCTGATGACAAGGGAATAGAAAAGAATGCATCTTTGAAATCTAGGATCAAGAAGTGGGTAGTAGTGGCATGGATCTGAGAGAGGCAGGGGTAAGGGTTGGGCACTAGCGGGTGGATGGTGACCACAGAGGAGTTGACAAGGTGAAGGTCTTGAACCAGCCTGTAGGACCCGTTAGGTTTCTTAACTGCCAGAATGGGGGGTGTTGAAAGGAGATTGTGTAGGCCTAAGATACCCCTTTCATAATAAATCCTGGATGATGGGTTCTAATCCGAGGAAGGCTGTGGTTGTGAGTAGATATTGTGGTTGACTAATATATCTTGAAGGGTCGTGTAAGACAATATGAATAGGACTTCATTTAGCCATAGAGGGTGTAGTTGTGTCCCAAACCCCAGGGTTAACTGGTTTAGATAGTCGTGGGAGACTGCATGAAGGAGGTGTATTTGCCCCTAGGAACATCATGAGGAAATGAGAGGTAGAATAATATGGGGTGATATGTGAATGGTGACTTTTAATAGTGAGAGTATGTCATTAAGACATGACGGCCATCTGGGGTTTCTGGGTCGAGTTTTGTGTACTGTTGAAGGGCCTTGGTTAGTCTCTCCTGGAAATCTGAAGGTGTTTCCTCCTTCCTTTGAATGACCTCCTGCACCTTTTGAAAGTTAACAGCCTTGTGGGTGGCCTTTTTCAGCCCCGCCAAGAGACAGGATGTAAAAAGGTCACGAAACTGTAAGCCTTCACGGGTCTTGTAATCCCATAGGCGATCCTGCTCTGGGACAGCATGAGGGCCTGTGGGGTGGGTAGGATTGGTCCTATGATTTTCATCAGCATGGGCTTGGGCTAGCTCCCAGACTCATTGCCTTTCCTTGGGGAGAAGTGTATTGGCCAAGAGCATGTAAATGTCATGATGAGTGAGGCTACATACTTGCAGGACCCATTGAAACTCCCGAATGTAAGTGGTGGGGTCAGTGGTGAAAGAGCCTAACTTCCTCTCTAGCTGAGTAATGTCCGACATGGAAAACGGAACGTGGACTCTGATGACACCCTCGGGACCAGCTACCTCACGAAGGGGTACAATTGTCTTGGGGGTGGGAAGGAGTCCCTTAGACCTGGTAACAGGAGGACTGAAAGAGGAAGGCGGTGAACAGGAAGGAGAGGGAGAGGAAGGGAGTGTCTCTGTGGAGGAGGAGGAGGTGGAGCAGGCAGAAGAGGGCGGAGGAAAGAGGGATGAAACGGAAGGCGGAGGATCCATGGAATTAGGCAGAGGAAGAGGAAGGTATAGCGGGAGAGAAGGGGCAGATGGGGCTGGGGGATAAGGTGGGGGTTCATCTGCTTGGTCGAATGAGGAAGAATCTGTGAAGTCAGGAATAGAAGTAGGGGAAGAGAGGGGTTTTCAAGCAAAGAGGACCTGAGAGGGAGGGCAAAAGGAGCAGAGAGCAGGGTGCTGTGTGTGAAGGCTAAAATCTTAAATGCAGGGAATCTCCCTCCACTTTTTCAGATGCTGGCAGTAGTTAAAAAGGTCCTGGAAGAGGTTTGGATCTAAGGAGCCTTCTGGTGGCCAATGATTGCCATTATCCAGTGGATATGTAGGCCAATCATGGGTACAGATTTTGATTAAAAGTTTGGGCTTGATGTCTGGTGTGAGGGAGAGTGTGGCCAGATTTTTTATTAAACATTTGAGAGGTGAGTCTTCAGGTGCAGACTAAGAGGTGCCCATAGTCACAGGGAGAGATGGGAGAGAGAGAGAGAGAGAGAGAGAGAGAGAGAGAGAGAGAGAGAGAGAATAGGAGTAAGCAAGAAAGACAAAGAGAAAACCCGGGCTGGAACGGCTTCCAGGAAGCTCAGGGCAAACGGGGGTCAGGTGGGCGTACCCAAAATGACAAGCCATCACGAGGAAATACAGAGGGCACTACCTGGTCATCACCAGTGAAGTGCGATCTGTGAAACCAAAAGGAATTGGAGCCAAGGGCAACCTGACGTCAGGAAAGTTTTCAACTGCAGCAGAAGAAGTCAGTAATGAAAACAAAACTCTGGCTCTGACAGAATGCAATTCCAGGCCGGGAGTTCAGTTTTCACAGAGCAGAGAGGCAGCTTCAGCCAGACACAGCAACCCCACAGGATACAGCAACTCTAGCCGGCAGCAGCAGCGGCAGTGTAGCAGGAAAATCCATAAAGCCTCTCGTGTAAACTCAGAAGCCTCATGCCCCAAAAAGAAACGAAACACCAGAGGGTCCACTGCAACTAGTAAAGGTCTTAGTGGGAGGAATTCCCTCTCCCCTACCAGGCATCTGGAGTGTGCCTGAGGATCACTGTCACAAAACCAGTGGCAGCCTGAAGGGAGTTGGCGTGCCGGGGTCAGGGGAGGATTACTTACATCAGATCAGTGGTGAGTGCAGAAAGCTGGCGTCTGAAAAGAGCGGACTAGGGCAGAGTGTCTCCGCGGAGTGGGGGACGGGGCTCTTGTTGGAAAGAGCTCACCCGTATCCTCTCACGGGGCACCAGAATGAAAGAACTCCCCATGCAAAGACACTTCACCAGAAAATCCAATTTTATTGCAAAAAGCTGTGTGCTTATATATAACTAAGGGGGAGATGGAAGGGCTTAGATAAATGGCAGGCAACCCATTTATTGGCAAGTTCTTTCAGATATCACCTCCGGAGCCCAGGAATTTGTTCTCATTGGGGCTAAGGTTCTCCGCCAGCGAGATTTGAAATTGGAGGAGGCGGGAGAGTTCACACGGGCGGGAACTTTTCACGCCACTGCAGGAAAGAAGAAGGTAGGAAGAAAAAGTCCTTAGGCGCCATGTTGGGAATTTTCTCTGGGTTATGGCTGCCGTGTATACTTTTCCCAACAATGAATATACCAGACAGTGCCTTGATTGACTGGTTTTCATAAAAATGGTTTTTAACAGAGATGCCAGTAAGTTGCATCCTGCTGAGTAGTGGGCCTAGAGCAATGGTGGGCAGGTGTGTGATAAAACATCTGTGGGGTGGCCATGTGGATCCGCCATTGGCTTCGAAATGGCTTGTGACTGACATGGTGAAGCCAGCAGACCCTTATATGTAAAGGCATCTTGATATATGGAGAAGTTTCAGGACATTGTTCAGAATCAGGTTGCTATAGTCAAGGAGGCAAGCTATGTGGGATAGAAGTCTTGTTCTTTTATTCTCCTGCAGACCCTGACCCACCACACGTTACAGAACTCCCTCCCGCACTGTGTCCCAGTTGAAAACCTTGCATATCGTGAAGCAAATACAAAACGCCCAGTGCAACAGCAAGAAACACCATGAAAATGGAGGATGACCATATGGTTTCACAGTCCACATGGTAGACATTTAGCCCCCAGTGGCCACAGTTTACCTAAAAAGAGAGAATTCAGCACTGCTGACTCATGTTCATTGAAAAAGAGGAAACCATGTCCTCCAGGTCTCATAGATTCAGTCAGAGCTTTGATGGTCTCACTAGAAAGGAAGCTAAAGCTCCTGACAACAACATATGTTTCAAGTGCCCAACCTCACAGGCAGATTCTCAAGAATTCTCTAGGCCAGTAGACCTCCATGTTTGTGGAGTGTTTACCCTGTCCTTTACTTTTGGAAACTTCTCTACCACTTCCAAGGTTTTGAACTCCTGAGCATATTCCATTCCAGATATGTATTCACAGATTTTCTAACTCTTCTCTTCTAATTGTGTCTTACTTAGGGCAAAGGTATTCTCAAGGCATTGTTCTGGATGAGAGTGGGAAGATTTTTGTGTAGCACATATTTACATACACATTGGATTCATTTTCAAATTTTCCATTCGAAATACTGAACCCCTGATACTAACCCATACCGTACTAGACTCTGACTACAAATCCTAATATGATGGAGAAAAATAACCCAAATAGAATAGAAATACAAGCAGTTCACAGGAGGCACGGTGTATATTTGGTCTTGCCTTTTGCATGATATAGGTTAGGAGTTATAAACCTTGTCAATTTTTTGTTGAAATAGTTCTCCATGTGTTTGGAAAGTTAACAAATATGTGAATTTCTGTTTCCCTTTCTCTGTAGGCTATTCAGCACATGTATTTTCATATGCACATATAGAATCTTACCTGGTATCACACGTACATTCCTGTGAGGTGGCTAACTTGGCAGATACAAAGTGTGAGAAGAGATCACTCCTCCTAAACGCTTTTGGAACTGAAAATTCGAACTGTGAGTGAGCTTCCTAGTTGAACAACATTATACATAAATCCATGTTCAGTAAAATTAATATTTTTGGATCTGTAGATGATATATATTTCACGATGAATTTTGATTGGCATATATATTGCTACTTTTTAATGTCTTTGTTTGTGTTTTGTATATATATATATATATATATATATATATATATATATATACTCTCCAGATTTTTTAAAATATGAAATATATGCATCTTATTATTCACTCCCTACATTTATTCATGTTCATGTATGTGGATTTATAGTAAACTTTTCACAAGATTATTCTCAGAAGTATTCATTCACCTGAAATACATATTTTTTTTCCTAGTTCTGAAAACTAACTTCAGTGACTGTTGCATACAAATCCTAATATTTCTCCAGTAACTGATCCAGTTTAACATTAATGCACGTAGATTCCTATGGGACATCATGTATATTTTGATGTTAGTTTTTATTCAACACTGGTTCATTACTATTTCTTCAATTTATGCACATCATAGTATATATATTTCATCCAGAAGTTAGTAAATTTGTACGCATTTGTTTCGCTTTCAATCACTTCCTGCTTCAGAACACATGTATTCCTCCATGTTTCTTGACTGGTCTTTTCATGAGACTTCTTCCCAAACACATTATTTTTGATTTCCATAATCACTTTTGAAGCAAAACTCACACACTCTTCATGATAAACCATAACCCTAATATTACTATTAGATGTATAACTCGTTGGAATGAATGTATGTATATCAATATAAGATTTCCTGTATTTTTTCAGATATCAATTCGATCCATTATTTAAAGTTGGAACTAGTTATATTATTTATTCACAGTATGGTCTACTCATGAATTATCTCTATATTCATAGACATAGAGTACACCTATTTGTACACCCAATACTAATTTTATGTCTTCAAAATATTGCTGCAAGAAATGGTGGAAGAAATACTCATGTCTCCTGATCTATATATTCATTTTATCAAAGTAATATTTTGGACACAAAAAGCAAAGGTCATACTTATGATTGTACCAATGTAAATGTCATTCTAGCATTGGAGGAAGAGACAACCAAGAGACTGTCTCATGCAACAGCAAAGGGTTTATTCGGGGTCCAGAATGCTGGGGCTCAGACCTAATTTGAATAGAGCCTAGAGCCCTTAGAACATCTTAAGCAGAGCTTACATACTTAACTTGGAGAGGGAAGGGAAGGAAGTTTATTGGTGGTTCAGGGCGAATGGACAGTTTGTGTGCAACTGAGTGAGGCATTACATTCTGCAGTTTGGCATTTGGGGACAGCACATTCTGGGAACAAGATTACCAAACACTTCTCAAGATTTCAATAGTGTTTTGTTAAGAATACAGAAAAACAGGAAGTGACAAATACCTATTTTATTAATCTTTCATTCCCCACTTCTTCTTCTGGTTACGTTTAATCATAAAAGTGATCATTGAGGGGTGTCACATTTTATGTCTGCTAGTGGGGTATATTGTTGTCTGATTACCAAAATTTAACTTGTCCAATTTGAGCTTGAAGAAATGAAACTACACGGTGGAGCAAACAGGGTCTAGAGTTAGCAATAATATGATGATTATTAATGGACCGGCCAAAGCTGATAAAAGCGTAGTTTACCAGGGGGACTGTGTGAACGAAGACTGTAACCACCCTTTTGGGGCCTCTCTCTCTCTCGTTGATGCGCTTTAAGGTGTCTTCTCAATTTACTCATAGATAATTTTACAACCAGTATGATCGGAATAAAAACAACATTCTTCCCTCAATACAGCACAATGGCCCCCTTTTCTCATGAAGAGGAGGTCCAACCCTCGCCTTTTCTGTAAAACAACTTCAGAGAGAGATTTTAAAGATTCCTGTAAGGCTGTGATGGAGGTTTAATATCTTAAAGCTTTGTTCTACTGCTGCTTCTAATTGGGTCATTTGTTGTGTTCCATGGACTACGGCAGTGGTTCCTGTGCCCAGCCCTGCAGCAACTTCTATTCCTAATAGGATGGCTAAAGTGAGGAATACAGATTCCCGGCAGAACTGGGTTGTATGCCCCCCGCTATTTGATCTTAATGAACCTGCATCATGATAGAGCACTCTGGGAAACATCTGCACCATTACATAATTAATTGCACCAGTTGACAATTTTATGAAAACATAAACAATGTTTAAGTATATAGAATAATACTCTTGTTGGTATGGACAAGGCAAGGCACCTAAGATAGCACCAAAAACAGAGAAACAGTCCTATTTGGTTGCAACCGGATATAGAGGGCATTGCTTCTGTTGTAATCAATTAATCCCTTGAACCCCAAGTTTAGGTAGTTTTAGAATTTTGTCCCCAATATGTAATGGAAGGGGCTCAGAAGTTCACAGTCTGCAGAAGTCCACAAAAAGCAGTTTTTGTTTCTTTTTTTTTTTCCTCTGTTCTGGGCAAGTTAACTTTTTAAGGACACCTAGGAGAGGGAGAGCTTTTTTCTTCTCTTTTTTGTTTTCTCCCTGCCAGCTGTTACCATGAGGTCCAGTTGGTAACTTCTTTATCTTACAAATGTAGCCATACCTGTGAAGCCCCAGCTCAAGGCCAGAGGCCTTGTTCACATATTTTGTGAAAAATTAGTAAGGGGCTGTCTAGCTTAGGAGTGCTGATTTTTCCAGCCAGTTGCCAAGTAGAACAGGCAACACGAAAAGAGGAAGTTTGTCTACATTGAACTCTTTTATAGGGACTCTTTTGCTGAAAGTCCTAAAGTCAGCCTTGGTGAAGAATTTTGGAGAAGGTCAGTTAAGACTTTTTTGTGGGCCTTTTACAGAGGGGAAAGATGGGGAAGGCAGGGGGGAGAGCAGCTACATGGATCTGTGTATGAGAAAGGAGAGATGTAAAAGAATAATGAGAAAGGGGTTTGATATTTTCCTAGCAACAAAATCGTGAGCAGTAGAACAGGTAGAGCAGAGGGGAAGACGGGAGTGAGTATCCCAAAAAGTCTCTGAGGGACTTTAAATTCTTAGTAACCTGTTTTCAGTGATGACAAAGCAACTTTAAAAGCCATTTTTATTACATCTTGGATAGGGTTCTGAGGGCTCTCCTCAGCTGGTTTGAGCTTTGGTATAGCTGGTAAGAGGACCTGGTGGGACCCGGTGCGGGCACTGACAGAAGAAGAGAGGAGTGAGTTGGTGGAGGGGTGCCTCACTACCTGCTACCTCAGCAAGGGGGCAATTGTCTGAGAACCGAGGTTTGGGTTTTGATCTAGAAATTGGAGGGGAGAAATCAGGTTGCTGAGGTGGGAGTGACAGCAGAGATTCTGGAGCAGAAGGCAGAGGGTGAGGATCTATTGGAGAAGCATAGTTCAGGATGTGAGAGAAGGAGGGAATTGGCCTGCCCATAGGGGAATCTCCTTTCACCCTTTTGAGCACTTGCAGAAGTTAAAAAGGTCACACAGAATTTGAGGATCTAGAGACCCATCTGGGGGCCATCAGTTTTGATTGTCTAATTGGTAATATGGTCAATGCTGTGTACTGAATTTGATGAGGAGTTTGGATTCCACCAGGCAGCCCCTGTATGCTCACATCCCCATGACTTACAGAAGAAGTCGGCTTTTGCCCCACACAGCCATGGCTGTTTGTGGTTTTGATAGTCCGCCGGGAA
The DNA here is from genome assembly GCF_048772815.1 of Callospermophilus lateralis. Lineage (NCBI taxonomy): Eukaryota > Metazoa > Chordata > Mammalia > Rodentia > Sciuridae > Callospermophilus > Callospermophilus lateralis. The sequence goes on along the minus strand of NW_027512458.1, from coordinate 135,795 downwards.
AACATAGTAATCTAGGCTAGCCAACCTGCATCTGGCTCGTGTGTCCCTACATCCATAATGTTTGTTTCCATTATCTATGGTACAGAAGGCATTTAACGGAATTTTAGTGGGATCCTCTTCTTCAGGGATATCCCAATAGGAACGACCTATAACCAGCTGACAAATATCTGGGTGGAGAGATGGCCACCAGGTCCCTAAGGGGGCTGTATGCGAGATAGATCATACTTCTTCTCTAGTAGGATTTGTGATTAGCCATCGCTGCTGTACGGGCTGCTGAGCATTAGGACTACTTGTGGCCAAGGGGAGAATCTATAGCCTTATCCACCTGGTGAATACACCATTTGAAAGGATTACCACTCTTTTCCAGTATTCAGCCAGAGTCTGGAGAGGGCGCAGGCTCGAGATGAGAGGCATGGATCCAGCAAGTGATTCCGTCTACATATACCACTGTAGGTGTTATAAGTAGCACCTGGTATGGTCCTTTTCAGCCGGGTTCCAGGGATGACACCTGATGTCGTCTTATGTAGACGAAGTCTCTTACTTGATATCCATGTGGAGTCCCCTCGTCCCCAGGGTGGTAGGCAGTGGCCAGCTGTTTCCACAGGTATCGCTGAGTTCTTTCAAGAGCTTTTAGTCTGTCAAGCAAGTATTTCTTGCATGAAACAGTGCATAAGGCAGGAACATACTCTAATCTTTTATGCCAGTCTCTAAGCTTAATTTCGTTTAGGTCTCTTTAATGGTTCTATTTATTTTTTTTTCCTGTCCTGAGCTCTGGGGTCTATATGCACAATGTAACTTCCAATTAATCCCCAGGGTCCTGGCTAAGCTCTGACTCACCTGGGCCATGAACACCGTTCAATTAACAGACCCTATTACCTTAGGCAGGCCGTGTCTTAGAAAAATATCTTTCAGGATGTACTTGACCACCGTTTCAGCGGTTGTTTTTTTTTTTTTTTTTTTTTTTTTTTTTTGTGAGAAAGGATTCAATCCATCCTGAAATTGTATTTACAAAGACTAAGAGATATTTAAGTCCATACCTTGCTTGCTTAATTTCAGTGAAGTCCACTTTCCAGAATTGTCCTGGTCTGGTTACTCCTAGGTGCTTTCCTGCAGGAAGCTTGGAAGTGTAAGCATTAACCAATTGACAGAACCGACAGGATTTTGTGAGTTATTTCCTTTCACTGTGAGAGAGTTAGTCGAAATCTCTGTTCCTGATCATTCAGGAATGCCTGCAGTTTCTTTGAACCAAGGTGAGTAAGTTGATGTACATTTTTAATGTAGTGTAGGGCTTTCTGAAATTGCAGGCTGGGCTCAGTGAAGTTGAGGAGTTCAGTGTCAGTGTTTTAAATGTTATAAAAAGCTTGCTGGTGCTCAAGGGTCCATTGGAATTGGGCATCCTCATTTAACAGAGGGTATAAAGGAGCCGCAAAGAACACAAACCCAGGTATCCATAACGTGCAAAAGCCAGCAGTCCCAAGAAACTCTCTGTGTTGTCCCCTGTTAGATGGCAGTGGTATCTGCACAACAGTTTGTTTTCTGGGCTCAGTGAGCCATCATTTACCGCCCCTAATGGAATACCCCAGGAAGATTACTTCTTGCTGGCAAATTTGGGCCTTTTTGGCCGAAGCTCTATACCCGAGTTCAGCAATTTCAGATAATTGTGCTTGGGTCCCAGACTCACAGTTTTACTTGGTGTTGGCAGCCAGTAGCAGGACATCCACATATTGAAGCAGAGTGACTTTGGGGTGCGTACTTCTGAAGTTGTTGAGATTTCTGTGGAGGGCTGAATCAAAGAGAGTGGGGGAATTTTTGAACCCCTGTGGGTGTTTAGTCCAAGTTAGTTGACCAGACGTTCCAGTTTCTGGGTCTACCCAGTCGAAAGCAAACAGAAACTGACTATCTTTATGCAGAGTCAAGCAAAAGAAAGCATCTTTTAATTCCAGAAGAGTATACCATTTTCACTCAGCTACAGCAAACGGTTTATTGGGGGTCCAGCATGCTGGGGCTAAGAGCTCACATGAAAAGAGTAGAGAGCCCTGAGAACAGCTTAAAGAGAGCTTATATACTTTTCTTGGAGAGGGCATGGAGGGAAATTTTTGATGGGTCAGGGCGAGTGGGTGGTTTGCATGCAACCGGGTGAGGGAGTACATTCTGCAGTTTGGCAGTTGGGGACAGCACATTCTGGGAACAAAATTAGCAAACAGTTCTCAAGATTTCAACAGTGTTTTGTTAAGCATACAGAAAAACAGGAAGTGACAAGTACCTATTGTATTAACCTTTCACCAAAGCAAAATGCAAAGTGAGCATGGAATACTAAAATCAACCATGTCCAGATTGCCTAATGCTCTGAAATGTCAATCCTATTGGTGTCTACATATTTGTTTCTTCCTAAGATTATACATTCAACTTCAACCATGTTGAAAATGTCTAATCCTATCACTCACCTTATACTTTGCCTGATTTTCTAATGTCTCTATTGATATCTTTTTCCTACATATTTTCTCCAGTTCATCATTGTGAATGACTTTTCACATGTGCTAATATTTACATTCACTCTCTAAACAAAACAATATTGCTAATGAACTTTTGGTCCGATTCCTATACTCACCCTTTTTACTAAACCTACCGACTATCTTTCTAATCCTATGGACTATTCATTTTTGACTGGATGTTCTCTTCTACATTCAATCATCCAAGGTACAAGGTCTTATGCCATTGCATATCGATTTATCTGAGACATCTGTGCAGAACATAATTCAAAGCTAAGTATCCCACTAAAGGGCCCAATTCCCTTCAGGGCTTCAAATCGTACCTAGATTTTCTGGTTTCATACTTATATTTCACGGATATATTCTTGTGAATATTGCAGGTTCCCAATACCATTATTCATTCCGCAGAATGATGCCTAACCCAAATAGAATATGTTATTAACCCTAACCATACACTGTTCTCTCAATCTAACTTTACAGAAGAGCATAGACAGAGTTGGTCTTACAATACAGGCATGTAGGTGATCTTCCAATTGCTGAGAACCTCAAAGGTTGATGCAGAAATGACCCCAGGAGAAGATGTAGGCAGATATAAAGGACCTGAGAGAGAAAAAGTCATCTTCCATTGCAAACAACCTGGTCAGGATGAAACGATGTGTCTGAATCAGCCTCTCTCTTCTTAATATAAAGAAGATGGACCAAACCAGCCCTGTGTGGAGAGCTTCTCCTCGGTCCCTATGGTTTATATACCATTCTAACTTTTGAAAGTGCCACAGGAAGTAGGGGCAGCCACTATCTCAAGGAACCCTTGGAAGCCACTGTTAGGACAAAGTGGTTGCCAAGGCAGTGACCTCATTCCGTTCCTGAAGGAATTGACCTAAGTCACATCTTTGGTGATGGAACTCCCTGAACTTGTTATCCAGGAAGCCAGGCACACAGAGCCAGTCCCAGTCCCAGTCCCAGTTGGCTCACTTGTTTGGATTTACCAAGGACAGAGTCTGTCTTTCTTGATACCTAATGATTTGAGGATGGCCAAATGCAAGTAGAGCTCTGAAGACGGGCCTTTCCAGAGAAAGCAGGTAGTGGTCAGCCCAGGCTTCTGACAACTTCACAGAGTTGGACAAGGAGACCGGATCTGAGACAGGACAGGCCATTTCGGGGGAACATAGTATGGTCCACCAGTCAGAGGACACTCTGGAAAGTCACAGACTCACTTGGGGGAAGGAGGGGCCTTTGTGAATGTGGGTGTGAGTTTGTGGATTTGTCTCATGTTCTCAGAATAGGTAGGAAAGTCAGTATGTTTGGTTAAGAGTGGACTGTTTCTAGAAAGTCGTTTGACAAGGTGAGTGTTTCTATGTCTGTGTATCTCACTGTGTCCGTGCTTGAAAACATTAGAAATAAGAATTCATCAATGGATGTGTCCTGTCTAGTAGAAAGCTTCCCAGCATTCATCCTGCCCATTTTAGGAATGGATTGCAGGTTTCATTATTGATGGGCAACACCTACTATCTTCCCAAGATCCTGTTTTCTTCCTGAATTCTGGCCACTCTCCAGAATAGGCTCATGGTTTTGTGTCCAAGATATGTACGACCTCCAAGCTCTGTGACATGGCCATGTACTGGATAGCTGAAGGGAATGCGAGCATCTCAGAAAACTCAGATATCAGTGTGACCAGGAAAGTCTCAGTGGAGAAACCCTGCTTTGGGCCTTTTGCTAACCTATTTGCCTGTTGCCATGAATATCAGGAAGGTCTTTGCCTCAGGCCAGCCCTTTGTGAATCCTGAAGAAAACTGTTTTCAAATGGTAATGAATGGGCATCACCTGTGGCTCTTTGCTTAAATGCTTTGTAAAGGGATGTGTCTGAATCTGCCTCTTTGCCCTGTGTGAGGTAGTGGCTTAGATTCTCAGCACCAGTTGGATCTAAAGAAAAATCCAATGTGTGCATCCAAAACCAAAATGCAAAAAAGATCAGTCATGGTGTATGAAGTCTCTCACCTTCCTCTTTTAGGTTCCTGACCTCCATCAAGTGAGAATAGGGATCCTTTGGGACAAATGAGTTCTTTCAAGCCCCGCAGAGATGATTGGGTTTTCTCATGACTCCAAATCACATGAAGAAACTATACCTGACAGTCAGTAGGCCTCAAATTGGAGAAGCAGAGCAGTATTAACGGCAGACCTATGTGATCAATCCTGGTTCACAGAAAGGGTGTCCAGGCTACCCTGTGGTTAGGCAAATGAAGGGAAATAGACCTTATTTTGGAAACTCTCTTAGGCTGTGACATTCATGGAAACATCCAGCCAGAGGTTATGATGAATGTATATATGGAAGAAGATGAGGGCCTTGGGGGAGTGTTTTGGTTTTAATTGTGGTCATTTGTGTGGAGTTTGGAAGAGATGACTGGGTCCACCTGGGCTTGAACTCTGATGTGATTCCCCTCAGAGACTGAGTTCTGTAACTGACCTCAGAGAAGTAATTGCTTTGGAATGGGATATGTCTTAATCAGCCTCTTGGCCCTGTGTGAGGCTGTGGCTTTGATTACCAGCACCGTAAGGATCTAAAAAAAGATCCCATGTCTGCTTCCAAAACCAAAATGACCAAAATTGCAGTCATTGTTGATGAAGTCTCTCGCCTTCCTTTGTAAGGTTCTGAAAGAATAAAAGAAATTGAAATTGAAACGTAAAGAACCAGGTTCTGTAAAGTATCCAGGCTGCACTCAGAGCCTGAAATTCCTGTGGCAGTTAAGACAATTCCTGGAACTGCCCTTTAGATGTGTGTTGAAATCTTCCCTGACCACCTAGTTACTTAACAACCTCTTCTCAAAAACCGTGCAGCTCAGCACTTATACATCTCAGGGCTTCAACCAATCATTTTAAATGTATACCCCTTCTCAGGGCTAACCAATAACACCCTGCCTGAACTATTCTCACCAATGAATGTGCAAATCATGTTTTAGAGTTGTTATTTGATTTTCCCACGGTATACGGTGATTTGCTAAAGGAAGCTATGATGTATGTTAAGTCCCTGCCCTCTCTAAAGAATGTATATAAAATCTGCTCATGTTGTTCTCGGGGCTCTTTGTTCCTTGCTCCTCTGAAGTGAGCTCTGAGCCCCAGCATGCTGGACCCCCAATAAACCCTTTGCTGTTTCATGAGAAATTCTCTTGGTGGTCTTTTCCTCCGACGTTCGCCCACCTTTTCATCTGGAGGCCCTAGCTGAGAAATCCAGCAGTGATGAAAAAAAGACCCCAACGGACTCCTTTCAGAGTAAGTAAGGTGCCTCTTTCTGGTTTCAGGTTTCAGGTTAGGGCTTGGCAAAATGGCTGTCGGTGAAGAACATTAGCTCTCTGCGACGGTGGCTGACAGATGTGTCACAGAGCCACAGGCCACGTCCCTGGGGGACACTCCAGAGGACTCGGGAAATAGAGGATTAGTAGTTTCCTCAACTCGGTTATTTTTTGCTTCACGATTCGGTTTTCCAGCCCATCAGGTTTTGCTGGCTACTCAGTTTTGTTCATTGTCAGGAACTCATGTTGAGTTTACTGTCTGTCTTTATTGTCTAACCCATCATGTTTTGCCAGTTACTCAGTTCTAATCTTTGTCTTGGACTCATGTTAAACGTTTACTGTTTGTCTTTGTCTGTGTCATGTTTGTGTATTCACTGTCCCTGTTTGAGTAACTCCCATTATGGGACATAATGGGACAAAGCACTTCCATGCCTCTGTCCCTTAACCTTGATCATTGGACTGATGTCCGCTCAAGTACCAAGAATCTTTCTTTTTCAGTAAAATGCCGGACCTGGCAGACTCTCTGTGCTTCAGAATGGCCCATCCTAGGAGTCGGATGGCCCCCAGAAGAATCCTTCCACTTCCCTCTAATCTGAAAAGTCAGAGATATTGTCTTTCACCGGGGCCACGTGGCCACCCAGATCAACAGCCATATACCCCTTGCCCCACGATCCTATCATTCCAACATTCTGCTCCTCCCCCTCTTCCCTCCATTCTGAGTCACAAGACTGGACACTCCTCTCTCTCCTAATCCTCTACCCTCGCTCCCCAACCCACAACATGTTCCAGATGATTCTCCCGCTGCTGACTCAGCCTCTCCGCCGCTAGAGGCAATTGGGCCAGACCCAAGCCCTCCAGGGGACTTCCCCGCAGCAGCAGCAGCCCCTGCTCACCTGAAGGAAGCTGGGCCACCTAAAAAAACCCACAGGAGATGGATAATAGAAAACTCGGAAGCCCCTGTGATGCTCCCTCTCCATCCCTACGGGCCCATGAACCGACCCAACTGGGACCCCAACACCTTTAAATGTAGGTAGCATCTGTCCACTTATCGCCGTTCTCTAATAGTGAGTCTCTGAGCGGCCGCCAGAGGGCCGACTAATTTGTCCAAGGTAAGAGAGATTATCCAAGGGCCTAATGAGTCTCCTTCTATGTTTCTGGAGAGAATTATGGAAGCCTATAGGAAATATACTCCTTTTGATCCTCAGGCAGAAGACCAAAAGGCATCTGTTGCAATGGCCTTTATCGAGCAGACTGCCCTAGATATTAAGAGAAAGTTACAACGTCTAGATGGATTATAAGATATGACCTTAAGAGATTTAGTCAGAGAAGCTGAGAAAGCATTTTATAAGAGAGAAACTGAGGAGGAAAGGGAATAGAGGAGAGAGAGAAAGAAAGGGAACAAAAGAAGGAGGAAAGAAGCAAATGGCAGAGTAAAGCATTGCCTAAGGTTCGGGTCACAGCAGCAAATAGGCCAGAAGTTAAAAAGCAGGGATACATAAAGGGTTACCTGGGCCCACGCCAAAGGCTGCCCCTGGCCTCAAATCAATGTGCCCACTGTAATAAAAAAGAACACTGGGCCAAAGAGTGCCCCCAAAAGAAGCAGCCACTCCAGCCCGCCGTGCTGACTCTAGAAGAGGACTAGAAAATTCGGGGCTCAGATCCCCTTCCCCAGCTCATAGTAACATTTGAAGTTGAGGGGAACACAGTGAACTTTGAAGTGATTACAGGAGCAGTATACTCAGCCCTTAAGACTTCACTGGCCCCCCTATCAATTAAATGGTCCCTAGTTCAAGGGGCTAATGGCAGTAGATATCGGGCTTGGACAACTAAGATGAACATGGACCTCGGAAAGGGAAAAGTCCACCACTGTTTCCTAGTAATTCCAGAATGCCCGGCACCATTGATGGGCAGGAATCTGCTTACCAAACTCCGGACTAGAATAACCTTTAAACCTAATGGTCCCCAAGTGGAGGTTCTATAGCGTTCAGTATAAACTCCCATAGTCACATCTTTGACTATGTCCTTAGAAGATGAACATCAACTCTTTGCGCCCCATAGGACTAATCAAACAGGCAAACTACCCCATAAATGGATAAAAGATTATCCTAATGCCTGGGCAGAAACTGCTGGGTTAGGTCTAGCCATCAACTACCTCCAATAGTAGTAGAATTAAAAGCCTCTTCGTCTCCAATTAGTGTTAAACAATATCCTCTAAGCAAAGAAGCTAAGGATGGGATAAGGCCCCATATTCATAAATACCTGGCTCTTGGGGTCCTAAGGCCCTGTCAATCAGCCTGGAACACCCCCCCGGTACCAGTAAGAAAGCCAGGAACTGGGGACTACTGTCCTGTTCAAGACCTAAGAGAGATCAACAACAGAATTCAGGACATTCACCCCACAGTACCCAATCCATATAATTTGCTTAGCACTCTGAATTCGTAGCGGAAATGGTACACTGTGCTGGACTTAAAAGATGCTTACTTCTGCTCGCCTCTACATAAGTACTGTCAGTTGCTGTTAGCTTTAGAGTGGATAGACCCAGAACCTGGAACATCTGGCCAACTAACCTGGACTAGACTCCCACAGGGGTTCAAAAAATCCCCGACTCTCTTTGATGAAGCCCTCCACAGAGACATCAATGACTTCAAAACTGCACACCCCGAAGTCACCCTACTCCAATAGTGGATGATCTTCTACCGGCAGCCGACACCAAGGAGACCTATGAGTCTGGGACCCAAGCACTATTATTCGAGCTTGCTCGGCTTGGATATAAGGCTTCTGCCAAAAGGCCCAAATTTGTCAGCAAGAAGTAATCTTCCTGGGTTATTCTCTCAGGGGTGGCAAACGATGGCTCCCTGAGCCCAGAAAAAAAAACTGTTGTGCAGATACTGCCCCAATCTAATAAGAGAAAACTCAGAGAGTTTCTTGGGACTGCCAGCTTTTGCAGGTTATGGACTCCTGGGTTAACATCTTTGGCTGCCCCTTTATACCCGCTGATAAAGGGGGATGCCCACTTCCAATGGACCCCTGAGCACCAACAAGCTTTTGATAATGTCAAAAAAAGATGCTGCTATCTGCTCCGGCCTTAGCACTCCCAGATGTAGAAAACCCTTCACTCTCTACATCGAGGAAAAGAAAGGATTAGCACGGGGAGTGCTCACTCAGTCTTTTGGACCTTGGAAAAAGCCGGAAGCGTATTTATCCAAAAAACTGGACCCAGTGGCTAGCGGGTGGCCCCATTGCTTAAGTGCTATAGCAGCGGCAGCCCTTCTAATAAAAGATGCTCATTAATTAACGTTGGGACAGAAGCTAACCATTATATCCCCCCATGCCCTGGAGAGCATGATCTGTTAGCCTCCAGAGAGGTGGCTATCAAACTCCAGAATAAACCACTACCAGAGCCTCTTGCTTGACAAAGACAGAATAACGCTGGGACCCCCTGATCCACTCAACCCAGCTACACTGCTGCCAGAAGAATCATCAGGACCCGTCACTCATGAGTGTCAACACATACTGGCAAGGAAACCAGTATACAACAAGACTTGAAGGATCAGCCACTGCCTCGCCCTGAAGTCATATGGTTTAGGGATGGCAGCAGCTTCCTCCAAGATGGTAAGCAGCGGGCTGGAGCAGCATCAGTTAGCAAAACTAATTTCATCTGATACTCGGGTCTCCCAGAAGGGACATCAGTCCAAAAAGCAGAACTGATTGCCCTTATGAAAGCATTGGAACTAGCAACAGGCAAAAGGGCCACCATATAAACTGTTAGCCACTATGCATTTGCCACTGTTCAAATGCACGGGACTATTTACCAACAATGGGGGCTATAAACCTCTGCCGGGAAAGAAATAAAGAATAAAGATGAGATCCTCCACCTTCGCTCAGCAGTGCAGGGCCATAAGGAACTAGCTATAGTGCACTGTCCAGGGCACCAGAAGAGAAACAATCCCGTGGCAGTTGGAAACAGAAGGGCAGATGAGGAAGCTTAATTGGCAGCCCTAAACGGAGTGACTCTCTTAACTTTTTTCACACCGGGGGGAACAAAAATCAGGAGACTTGGCCGCCCCAGAACATTCAGGCAACTTATCATCTGAGGAGACAGATACAGAACTCTGGGACCCTACAGAGCCAAGTTTACAATTTCAAAAAGCCCACCTTTATGTCAAAGATGTACACCAGCTCAACCACTTAGGCTCAAAGAAGTTATAAGCACTCTTAAAGGACCAAATAAAGGACTTATTATTGACTGACTCACAGAGGAAAAAAATAGCTGAGCTGGTGACTAGAGCTTTTCAAGTCTTCCAATTAGTTAATACTTTCCCATCCAAGAGTCTTGCAGGGATGCGCATACGAGGAACCAGACCAGGACAATTCTGGGAAGTGGACTTTACTCAAATTAAGCCAGCAAGGTATGGACTTAAATATCTCCTAGTCTTTGTAGATACTTTTTCAGGATGGGTCGAAGCCTTCCCCATGAAGAAAGAAACAGCTCAGATGGTGGTCAAAAAGATCCTAGAAGACAGTTTTCCAAGGTTCGGTCTGCCTAAGGTAATAGGGTGTGATAACGGACCGGCATCCATGGCCAAGGTAAGTCAGGGATTTTCCAGGACCCTGGGGATTAATTGGAAGTTATATTGTGCTTATAGACCCCAGAGCTCAGGACATATAGAAACGATGAATAGAACAATCAAAGAGACTTAACGAAATTAATCTTGGAGACCGGCATAAAAAATTGGACTATGCTCCTACCTCATGAACTTTTTCGTGCAAGAAATACCCCTCTGCCTCTTTGTGTAACCTCACCCCTTATGAAATTCTCTACGGTGCCCCTCCTCCATTAAGGGACCTAACCCCAACTCTGAGATTAATGATTCCTTCAACACCCCCTTGCTAGACAGACTTAAAGCCCTTGAACAAACCCAGCACCCAGCGATACCTGTGAAAACAGTTGGCCACTGCTTATCATCCTGGAGACGAGGGAACTCCACATTGATATCAAGTGGGAGACTTCGTCTACATGAGACAGTGTCAGGTGTCATCCCTTGGAACCCTGCTGGAAAGGACCATACCAGGTGCTGCTTATAACACCTACAGTGGTGAAAGTGGATGGGATCACTTCCTGGATCCATACCTCCCATCTCAATCCTGCGCCCTCTCCAGACTCTGGCTGGAAACTGGAACAGACTGGTAACCCTCTCAAGTTGCATGTCCGTGGTGTGGGTAGGGCTATGGATTCTGCCCCTGACCACCAGCAGTCCTAATCCCCATCAGCCTGTTCAGCAACAATGGCAAGTTTTATAAATCCTACTGGGCAAGTAGTGTGGTCTATTTCACATACAGCCCCCTTATGGACTTGGTGGCCATCTCTCCACCCGGATATTTGTCAGCTTGCCATAGGCCTCTCTGACTGGGATCTCCCTGACATAGTGGACCCCACACAGATGCCACTCAAACCCAAACCAGGGCAACATAGACCAACTTACCCCATGAATTATTGATGTCATCTCCCCCAGCTCAGGTGTAAACTAGCCAGTCTTGTGTATTAAGTGTGCCCAGCTGATTTCTGAAGTCACAAACAGGCCCAAACATGTGGAGGACCCAGTGACTTTTATTGTAGATCTTGGGGTTGTGAACACACGGGACCTACATTGTGAAACGCAAACTCCCCAGACAGTATGATTTGGGTAGGATGAAATGACATCTGGATTGATCCCAATAAATGTGCCGCTATCCAAGTGGTGTCAAAAACTTGCTGTGGAAAAAATAGTCTATGTTACCCCCTCAATATAACTTTCACTTCCAAAGGAAGGGGCTACCTCAGAACAACATGGCCTATGGGAAATACTTGGGGAATGCGATTCTATATTAATGGCCCTGGTTATGACTTTGGTCTCTGGTTCACCATCCGGCTTAAAAAGGAAGAAAATCCCACAGCAATAGGGCCCAATCCCCTCAAGTCAGGAATTAAGCCTCCTCAACCTCCCATGCCTAGATCTACCAAAACCCCTCTACCATATCATACTTCGCAGTTTCCATCTTTGCCTACTTCCCCAGTCCAGAGTACAGCTGACTCCTCCCCCTGGGAACTAATTAAAGGAACCTTTATGGTACTGAACTCCACACAGTCAGAACTCCTTGCATTTCAGCCCAGGTATTTGACAGCTCTGTACATTATTGTATAATGGTGCAGATACTCCCCAGGGTGCTCTATCATGATGCAGAATCCTTTGAAGGTCTACTAGGGGACAACCAACCCGATTTTGCCGAGAGCCAGTGTCCCTTACTCTAGCCATCCTATTGGGGCTAGGAGCTGCTGCAGGAGTGGGTACAGAAACAGCTGATATGATCCATGGGTCACCACAAATGGCCTGATTAGAAGCAGCAATAAATCAAGACTTGAAGACGTTAGAGACCTCCATCACACTTTTGCAGGAATCCTTAACCTCTCTCTCTAAAGTTGTTTTACAGAACAGTCGAGGATTAGACCTCCATTTCATGAGGGAGGGGGGCCTCTGTGCTGTACTGAGAGAAAAATGCTGTTTTTATGCTGACCATACTGGAGTTGTAAAATAATCCATGAGTAAATTGAGAAAATTCCTTGTAGAGCACCAGAGAGAAAGGGAGATTCAACAAGTGTGGTTTGAGTCATGATATACCCAGTCCCCCTGGTTAACTACACTCCTATCAGCCTTAGCTGGACCCCTGATCATGCTTATGGTGTTGATAACTGTGGGACCTCGTTTGCTTAACTACATAGTTTTCTTTCTCCAGGCTCAGATTGGGCAGGTAAAACTCATGGTAATCAGACAGAAATACACTTCACTGGCAGAAATAGAATGTGAGACCCCACAATAATTATGATTCATTACTTTTAAGATTAAAAGTAGGCAGAAAAAGGAGTGAGAAATGAAAGAATTAATGAAATTGAAATTGAAACGTAAAGAAACAGGTTTTGTAAAGTTTACAAGCTGTGCTCAGAACCTGAAATTCCTGTGTCAGTGAAGACAATTCCCGGAACTGCCCGTTAGATGTGTTGAAATCTTCCCTGACCACCTAGTTACTTAACAACCCCTTCCCAGAAACCGTGCATGTCAGCACGTATACATCTCAGGGCTTCAACCAATCAGTTTAAATGTATACCCTTTCTCAGCGCTGACCAATCACCCCCTGCCCGAACTGTTCCCGCACATGAATGTGCTAATCATGTTTTACAGTTGTTATTTGATTTTCCCACAGTATATGATTGTCGCGACCCCTTGCCCGCAAGGAAGACGCAACTCAGAAATCTTTCAGCAGTTTATTCAGGCCTTGATTAAAGTATCTTCTAGTGACCCCCCTCCTCCCGAGCGCCCAAGCACAGTCTAATAAAGCCTCCCACGTACCAATCTTAAGCCGCCACGTGGATCTTTCTCATAGGGGAGCAAGGGATAGCGTGCCAACTCTCCATAAAAGGAGTTGCTTACTACAGGCCACAGTGGAAGCCGGCGCCATCTTCTAATGGCGGCCACAATCTACAACAATGGCTTACCACAGTTCCCCCTTCTATTTTATAAAACAATGCAGGCGAAAGTAGAGGTCCTATCCCACTGTGCAGAAGCGGCTGCAATGTATGGTTCAGTCCTAAGGAGGCGCCTTCCCCAGACCTGACCCCATATCAGCCGACGCCTTTTTTCGTAGGGCGGGGGTGTGGACGTCAAACCCGCATGCAATAGGACATGCTTTCCTTGAGGTCCGTTGAGGGATCACTCAAGTGCAGTGCTTTGCCTCGCATCCTGCATCTTGACGACGGCGAGAAGTAGGGCAACACAGGTAGCCTGGTAACAATAACAAATTTTTAGTTGGCAACACAATCCCTAAGCCCCAGAGGAAAGTAAAGAGTCTGTAGCCGAGAAGAAAGACCAGTCCTAAAACCCATCTGTGTGCAATGGTAACAAGACCTGCAGAGTGCAAGGGCTATTCAGTACTGGGGGAGAATAAGAAAGAGGACATGCCAATCCCAGTGCACTGTGAAATTAACTTGGGGTGCAATGGCCATGCCCAGAAAATCACTGTTTAAGATGCGCAAGCCAGATTTGCAGAGACATGACATTTTCCAAGGCCGCAAGAGCCTATACAATCATAGCCTTCTCCTGTGTATGGCGAGTTTTAAGGCGACAGAGAAGCCACAAACAAAGTATAATATCGAAGCAACACATTGCCCCCAAAATGCCCACTCCCACCCACTCCTTAAAGAAGGAAAAGGCAGAAGATAGCCAACTGGTGAATTGACCCAAAGTCACTGGTTCAACACGGGTACTATTCAAAACAGCAGTTTGAGTTAGTTGAGATTGGAGTAAGTTTTCTGCTTCCATGGACCAGGTTCCGGATAAATATTTCCCGATGATGTGGGAGGCATTCCTGGAATCATTAAATCTGACAGAGGTTATACATAAATGTGCACGTTGATCAACACAACCTAAATACACTAGATCAGACAATTTCTCAACTTGATCTTGAATCAGATTTATCCTTTGATTAGCAGCCAGAATCCCAGATAAAATGTGTTGATTAATTCTACTTTGAGATTTACGTATGGTGGATGTTTGTTGAATAACCTCATTAAGAGTGGCAGCAGTTTGTACTTGGCTGGCCATGGCTACTCCAGCTGTAACTGCTGCAGCAGCAGATACCGCCACAGCTGTCACTATAACTGCCATAATACCAAAATCTTTACGGGCTCTAATCAGTTCAACAATAGGAAAAGATTCCGGATCCACAGTAACTGGGATCGGGACAAAGGTTGGAATTTTCATAATCACTGCCAAAGTCCAAGAGCCATTCCAACACTCAGTTAAATAACAAGTAACATTAGAACAATTAAGCATCCCCTGTGATGTATCATTAGCCAAAAGAAACAGGAACGGAGATTAGAGACAGACTGCTGCAGAGGATAACGTAGCATTACTTAATTGTGAGTTATGTGAAATATTTCCAAGTCTCCTACCTCGATCCGAGTCTTGGATACTACCAGAAACATTAAACAACCAGCTTTTGACTCCTCGTAATTGAGCCAAAGTGGAGATATCAGCTGTGGCTCCCTTTTCATTGGAAATTAACCATTGAAACCAAGACCAACCTGTTCCTATAGAGGAATTACAGTTGGAAGAATTATATAAGTATCTTTTATGAGAGGGGGAAAGAGAGAAACCCTTAGAGACCTGATGTTTCTCCCAAGAGTGATCTTGACAAGGCGTGAATGTTCGGGGGGGGTATCCTGTTTGTTGATTAGCAAACTTGCCT
Organism: Callospermophilus lateralis; assembly: GCF_048772815.1. Classification (NCBI taxonomy): domain Eukaryota; kingdom Metazoa; phylum Chordata; class Mammalia; order Rodentia; family Sciuridae; genus Callospermophilus; species Callospermophilus lateralis. The sequence goes on along the minus strand of NW_027512458.1, from coordinate 120,743 downwards.
TGTCCCAAAAGCATATCCTTATCCTAGGCAGGGCGTCTCGCTGCATGATTTTGAGCAGCTTGCTCTACTGCACCCTCTAGCATAAATGCTCTCCAATCCAAAATTTCCCTGGGGAGACACAAGCACAGAGTAGATTAGCCCAATCTGAAGGAGTCATACAAAATCTAGCAAGTCCCTCCACCTGAGTAAGGGTGAAAGCGGCATCCACGCCATAAGTGCGGACAGATTCCACCAAGGTTTAATTATCTTAAAGTCTAAAGGCTGATGATATCTTCCCCTGTTATTGTCCTGAAATACAGGGTATGCAAGTCCCATATCTGTATTAACTGTCCTCCAAACTTGCGCATGATAAGATCTCCCGGAATTTTGGCTCCCCCCCACAGACGGGGGTGGGGCAACCGGCACCATATCTTTTTCGAGATATTCTACCTCCTCCTCCTCAGAGTGTTGTTGACCAATATTGGATCCCGTCCCCTTTTTACAGTAGGCCTGCGTGCCCTGTAACCCTTGTTTCTTTTTCTTCATTTTTATCTTGCGTAGTTGTTGTAGGAATATATCAAGGTCCTCAGAACTCTCTGAGCCGCTTGTGTTCGCAGGCGTTTTTAATTCAGCCAAGTCTGGGTAGAGCCTTCTCCTATTTTTAGTTTCAGGCTCTTTTGCCTTCTCACTACTCTTACTCCCAATGCTCTCTGCCACTTCACTATGTGATCCTTCAGACTTTTCCTCATGTAGTTGCTCAAGAACAGCTTGACCCTCACTCACAGCTTCCTGGCATTTACTATCTACTATACATCCTCTAACTAACTTACAAAGTGGTATAACACCACCCTCTAAGGTACCTTGTTCACGAGCGAAATCTAGATCTTCCCCTAATTTGTCCCAGCTAGGTATAGTAAGGCTGCCCGAAAACGCAAACCACGGTGCAGCAATATCTGTCTTCTGTAAAAATCTCTGTAAAGTACTACGTTTCACTTCTAGTCCCTTGGAACGTAACAGGCCATTTAGGACCAGGAGAAGCGGACTTGAAGATGTGGCACCCATGACACAACAAAAGACACAAAAAAAACAAAAGTGAAAGTACACAGTGCAGCTGCAATAAAATGTAACGCTCTCTCTTGCTTTACAGAGGAGCTGCCCCGCTTTGATCGCGGATCCCACTTACCTGGGACTAATCCCCGCTTTGATCGTGGATCCCACTTACCTGGGACTAACCGGTGCACCACACCTGACTACTGAAAGTTCTGGTTCCCGGGTCTCGGCACCACTTGTCGCGACCCCTTGCCCGCAAGGAAGACGCAACTCAGAAATCTTCTTTCAGCAGTTTATTCAGGCCTTGATTAAAGTATCTTCTAGTGACCCCCCTCCTCCCGAGCGCCCAAGCACAGTATAATAAAGCCTCCCACATACCAATCTTAAGCCGCCACGTGGATCTTTCTCATAGGGTAGCAAGGGATAGCGTGCCATCTCTCCATAAAAGGAGTTGTTTACTACAGGCCACAGTGGAAGCCGGCGCCATCTTCTAATGGTGGCCACAATCTACAACAATGGCTTACCACATATGTTGATTTGCTAAAGGAGGCTATGATGTATATAAAGTCCCTGCACTCTCTAAAGATTGTATATAATATCTTCTCAAGTTGTTCTCGGGGCTCTTTGTTCTTTGCTCCTCTGAAGTGAGCTTTGAGCCCCAGCATGCTGGACCCCAATAAACCATTTGCTGTGGCATGAGACAATAGGTGCTTGGGTTTTCTCATGTCTCCAAATCATATAAAGAATCTATACCTGACAGTCAGTAAGCCTCAAACTGGAGAAGCAGTGCAGTATTAGCGGCAGGGCTATTTGATCACTCCTGAATCAAAGGAAGGGTGTTCAGGCCACCCAATGCCCTTCTGGACTTCAAATATTACCTAGATTTCTGTTTTCATACTTATATTTCACCAGTATATTCTTGTAAATATCGCAGGTTCCCAATAAATTAATTCATCCCACAGAATGATTCCTAAACCAAATCGAACCTGTTATTACCCTTAAACATGCAATATTTCCTCAATCTAACTTAACAGAAGAACAAGGATATTGTTGGTCTTACAATACAGGAATATAGGGGATCTTCCTCCTGCTGAGAACCTCAAAGTTCCATGCAGAAATGATCCCTGAAGAAGATGTAGACACCTATGAAAGACCTGAGAGTGCAAAAGTCAACTTCCATGTAAAACAACCTGGTCAAAATGAAGGGATGTGTCTAAAAGCCTCTCTCTTCTTAATGTAGATTAAATCGACCAAACCAGGCCTGTGTGGAGAGCTGTTCCCGGGTGCCTATGGTTGATATACCATTCTAACTTGTGAAAGTGTCACAGGAAGTATGGGCAGCCTCCATCTCATGGAACCCTTGGAAGCAACTGTTAGGACAAAGTGGTAGCCAACGCAGTGACCTCATTCAGTTCGTGAAGGAAGTGACCTATCACACTTCCTTGGTGATGGAACTCTCTGAACTCGGGATCCAGGAAGCCAGGCACCCAGAGCCAGTCCCAGTCTCAGTTCCAGTGGTCTCACTTGTTTGGATTTACCAAGGACAGAGTCAGTCTTTCTTAGTACCTACTGAAGTGAGAATGGCCAAATGCCAGGAGAGCTCTGAAGAGGGGCCTTTTCTGAGAAAGCAGATAGTGGCTCAACCATGGCTCCTGACAAGTTGACAGAGTTGGCAAAGAAGACCAGTTCTGAGATAGGACAGGCCATTTTGGTGGAACATAGTATGGCCCAAAAATCAGAGGAAACTCAGGATACTCACAGACATACTTGGGGGAAGGAGGTTCCATTGTGGGTGTCGGTGTGAGTTTGTGGTTTTGTCTCATGTTCTGAGAATAGGTAGGAAAGGCGGTTTGTTTGTTTGGACTGGAATGTTTCTAGAAAGTCGTTTGACAATGCGAGTGTTTCTATGTCTGTGTATCCCACTGAATCTGTTTTTGTAGACATTTGAAAAGCGAATGCATCAATGGTTGTGTCCTGTCTAGTAGAAAGCTTCCCCGCATTCATCTTGCCAAATTAAAGAATCAAGAGCTTCTTGCCTTATGGATGGGCAACACCTATTATCTTCCTAAGTTCCTATTTTCTTCCTGAATACTGGCCACTCTCCAGAATAGCCTCATGGTATTATTTCCAAGATATGTACCACCTCCAAGCTCTGTGACATGATCATGTACTGGATAGCTGAAGGGAATGAGAGCATCTCAGAAAACTCAGATATCAGTGCAACCACTAAAGTCTCAGTGGAGAAACACTACTTTGGACTTTTGTTCTGTTGTCCTGAATGTCAGGAAGGTGTTTGCCTCAGGCCACCCCTGTGTGAAACCTGAATAAATCAATTTTCAAATGGAAAAGGATGGGCGTCACCTGTGGCTCTTTGCTTAATTGCTTTGGAAATGGATGTGGCTGAATCAGCCTCTTTGCCCTGTGTGAGGCAGTGGCTTAGATTCTCAGCACCTGATGGATCTAAAGAAAGTTTCCAAGTGTGCATCGAAAACCAAAATGGCCAAAAGAGCAGTCATTGTGGATGAAGTCTCTCGCCTTCCTCTGTAAGCTTCCTGACCTCCATCAAGTGAGAATAGGGATCCGTTGGGTCAAACCAGTTCTTCAAAGCTCGGAAGAGGCTAGCCAATAGGTGCTTGGGTTTTCTCAGGACACCAATTCACATAAAGAATCTATACCAGACAGTCAGTTGGCCTCAAACTGGAGAAGCAGAGCAGTATTAAAAAAGGGCTATTTGATGACTCTTGGTTCACAGGAAGGGTGTCCAGGCCACCCTGACTTTAGGCAAATGAGGGGCAAGGGAGCTTATTTTGTACACTGTCTTGGGCTGCGCCCGTCATGGAAACCTCTAGCCAGAGGTTATTCAGAGTGTCTATGTTGAAGAAGATGAGGGCCATGTGGGAGTGTTTTGGTTTTAATTGTGGTCATTTGTTGGTGGTTGGAAGAGAATCCTGGGTCCACCTGGGCTGGAATTCTGGTGTGATGCCCCTTAAAGACTGAGTTCTGGAACTGACCTCAGAGAAGTATTGCCATTAATTGTGTTGGGATTTTAGGCGGCCATGCATGAGAGTCGCCATTGGAAACTGAGATCTAAGCCTGGGGTGGCTATTCACCAAGCACTGTCAATCTAAGCCAGGACATCACATGATTTTATTATGAAAGACTTGGCAGCCTTTGTTGACAGTCAAAACACACATGGACCTCACATTGTAGACCTCAATGGGCCTGGCTTCATGTGGCCTTTTGGCCACACTTTGGGAAGCCTTGCCTCTGAGAATTCTCGAGAGGTTTCCTTGAAATGTGCTTCCTAAAAATTTAATGGTTCCTGAATGAATTGAAACCACAGTTTCTCCAACTTCATCCTTGAAAAATTTCTAGATAAATACCATGAAATTTTTGAAATTTCCATGACCAGGTGGCACTGGAGAACCTTTGGGTGTCCTGTTGCTGATCAAGAGTGTACCAGACAGTGCCTTCCTTGACTGGGTTTCATGAAAATGGTGTAGAACAGAGCTGCCAGTATGGTGGAGCCTGCTGAGTAGTGGGCCCAGAGCTGTGGTGTGCAGTTGTGTGATAAAACATCTGTGGTGGGGTCATGTGGATCTTACTTCGGCTTCCAAATGCTTGTGATTGACATGGTGCAGCCAGCAGACTTTTGTATATTAAGCCATCTTGTTAGATGGAGAGTTTTCAGGGCAATGTTCAGAATCAAGTTGCTACGGTCAAGGGGGCAAGCAATGTGGCATAGAAGCCTGATTGGTGCATTCTCCATCAGACCCTTACCCACCACACGTGACAGAACTCCCTCCAGCACTGTGTTCCAGTTGAACTCCTTGTATTTTGTGAAGCAAATACCAAACTCCCAGTGCAGCAACAAGAAACACAACAAAATTGGAGAATGACCAAATGGCTTCACAGTCTACACGGAAAGATTCTTAGACCCCAGTGGCCACAGCTTACCCACAAAGAGAGAATTCAGCACTGCTGCCTCATGTTCATTGGAAAATAAGAAACCATGTCCTCCATGTAACATAGATGCATACACAGCTTTGATGATCTCACTACAAAGGAAGCTAAAGCTCCTGAAAACAACATATATTTCAAGTGTACAATCTCAAAGACAGTTTCCCAGATGTCTTGAGGCCTGCACACTTCCATGTTTATGGAGTGTTTACAGTCTCCATTACTTTTGGAAACTCCTCTACCACCTCCAGTGTTGTGAACTCCCGAGCATTTTCCATTCCAGATATGTATTCATAGATTTTCTAACTCTTCTCCTCTAATTGTATCTTAATTGGGGCGAAGGTAATGTCAAGGCATTGTTCTGGATGAGAGTGGGAAGATTTTTTTGTAGCACATATTTGCATACACATTGGATTCATTTTCCAATTATTAATTCAAAATACTTAATCCCTCATAGTAACCCACTCCCTACTAGACTCTGACTACAAATCCTAATATGATGGATAAAAATAGACCAAACCAAATTGAAATACAAGCAGTTCAGAGGATGCCAGGTGTACATTTGGACGTTCCTTTTGCATTATATATGGTAGGAGTTTTAAATCTAGTGAATTTTTTGTTGAAACACTTCTCCATGTGTTTTTAAAGTTAACAAATATGTGAATTCATGTCTCCATTTCTCTGTAGCCTAATCAGCACATATAATTTATATGCACATATAGAATCCTACCTGGTACCACACGTACATTCTTGTGAGGTGGCTGACTTGGCAGATACAAATTGTAAGAAGAGATCACTCCTGTTAAACACTGTTGGAACTGAAAATTCAACCTATGAGTGAGTATCCTAGCTGAACAACATTATACATTAATTCATGTTCAGTAAAATGAATATTTTTAGATCTGTGGATGATATATATTTCATGGTGAATTTCATTTGGCTTGTATATTAATACTTTTTAATTTCTGTGTGTGTATTTTAATGTCTGTATATATATATATTTTTTTTCCCAGAGTTTTCAAAATATGAAATAAATGTATCTTATTATGTACTCCCTAAATTCATTAATATTTAAGTGCGTATTTATAATCAACTTTTCATAAGATTATTCTAAGACATATTCATCCTCCTGAAATACGTATTTGTTTCCTAGTACTGAAAACTAAGTTCAGTGAATTGTGCATACATATCCTAATATTTTTACACTAATTGACCCAGGTTAATATAAATGCAAGTAGATTCCTATGGGACATGATGTGTATTTTGACGTTCATTTTTTTTCAACACTTGTACATTATTATTTCCTCAGTTTATGCACATCATAAGATATATATTTCATCCACAAGTTCACAAATTTAAAGGCTTTTGCTTTAAACTTCCTGCTTCAGAACACTTGTATTCCTCCAGGTTACATGACTGGTTTTTCATGAGACTTCTTTCCAAACACATTATTTTCGATTTCCACAATTACCTTTGAAGCAAAACTCACACATTCTTCATGATAAACCATAACCCTAATATTACCATTAGATGTATAACTGGTTTGAATGAATGGATATATATCAATATAAGGTTTCCTGTATATTTTCAGATATCAACTCGAACCATTATTTAAGTTGGAACCAGTTATATTATTTATTTACATTATGGTCTATTCATGCATTATTTCTATATTCATAGACACAGTGTACACCTATTTGTATTCAAAATACTAATTTACACATCTTCAAAATACTATTCCTAGAAATGGTGAAAGAAATACTCATGTCACCTGATCTACATATACATTTTATCACAGTAATATTCTGGAAACAAAAAGCAAATGTCACACTTCTGATTGTACTAAAGCCTAAATGGAAATTGAACATGGATTACTAAAATCATCCATGTCCAGGTTGCCTATTGCTCTCAAATGTCGATCCTATTGGTGACTACATATTTGTTTCTTTCTAAGATTATATATTCAACCTCAAACCTGTTGAAAATGTCTAATCCTATTACTCACCTTATACTTTGCCTGATTTCCTAATGTCTCTATTGATATATATTTTCCCCAGTTCATCATTGTGACTGCCTCTTAACATGTGCTGATATTTACATTCACTCTCTACATGAAACCCTATTGCTAAAGACCATTTTGTCCAAATCCTATACTCACTCATCTTTCTAAAACTACCGACTATCTTTCTAATCCTACCAACTATCCCTTTTTGACTGCATGTTCTCTTCGACATTCAATCATCCAAGGTACAATGTCCTATACCATTGTATATTGATTTATCTGAGACATCTGTGCAGAAATTAATTCAAAGCTAAGTATCCCAATCAAGGGCACAATGCCCTTCTGGGCATCAAATCTTACCTAGATTTCTGTTTTCATATTTATATTTCAACTGTATATTTTGTAAATATCGCATGTTCCCATAACCATTATTCATCCTGCAGAATTATTCCTAACCCAATCAAACATGTTGTTAACCCTAACCATACATTGTTTGCTCAATCTAACTTTACAGAAGAGCAGGGAAAGAGTTGATCTTCCAATACTAGATTGTAGGGTATCTTCCATCTGATGAGAACCTCAAAGGTCCATGCAGAAATGATACGTGGAGAAGAAGAAGGCAGCTATGAAGGACCTGAGAGAGCAAAAGTCATTTTCAATGTTAAACAACCGGGTCAGGATGAAGAGATGTATCTGAATCAGCCTTTCTCTTCTTAATGTAGAGAAGATGGACAAAACCTGGCCTGTGAGAAGAGCTGTTCCCGGGTGCCAATTGTTGATATACCATTCTAACTTGTGAAACTGTCACAGGAAGTACGGGCAGTCTCCATCTACTGGGACCCTTAGAAGCAAATATCAGTACGCACTTCCTTGGTGATGGAACACTCTGAACTTGGGATCCAGGAAGCCAGGCACCCAGAGTCAGTCCCAGTCCCAGTCCCAGTGGTCTCAATTGTTTGGATTTACCAAGGACAGAGTCAGTCTTTGTTGGTACCTACTGAAGTGAGAATGGCCAAATGCCAGGAGACCTCTGAAGAGGAGCCTTTTCTGAGAAAGCAGGTAGTGGCTCAACCATGGCTCCTGACAACTTCACAGAGTTGGTGAAGAAGACCAGATCTGAGACAGAACAGGCCATTTTTGGGGAACATAGTATGGACCACCAGTCAGAGGACACTCAAGATATTCACCAACATACTTGGGGGAAGGAGGTGCCGTTGTGGGTGTTGGTGTGAGTTTGTGGTTTTGTCTCTTTTCTGAGAATAGGTAGGAAAGACTGTTTGTTTGTTTGGACTGGAATGTTTCTAGAAAGTCGTTTGACAACGTGAGTGTTTCTATGTCTGTGCATTCCACTGTATCTGTGGTTGTAGACATTTGAAAAGCGAATGCATCAATGGTTGTGTCCTGTCTAGTAGAAAGCTTGCCAGCATTCATCCTGAAAATTAAAGAATGGAGAGAGGCTTGCCTTATGGATGGGCAACACCTACTATCTTCCTAAGTTCTTGTTTTCTTCCTGAATACTGGCCACTCTCCAGAATAGCCTCATGGTTTGGTTTCCAAGATATGTAGCACCTTCAAGATCTGTTACATGGCCATGTACTGGATAGCTGAAGAGAATAGAAGCATCTCAGAAAACTCACATATCAGTGTGACCATTAAAGTCTCAGTGGAAAAACACTGCATTGGGCCTTTTGCTTACCTATTGTTCTGTTGTCCTGAATGTCAGGAAGATCTTTGCCCCAGGCCACCCCTTTGTGAAGCCAGAAGAAAAGAGTTTTCAAATGGAAATGAATGGGCATCACCTGTGGCTCTTTGCTTAATTGCTTTGGAAAGAGATGTGGCTGAATAAGCCTCTTTGCCCTATGTGAGGCAGTGGCTTAGATTCTCAGCACCTGATGGATCTAAAGAAAGTTTCCCAGTTTGCATGCAAAATGAAAATGGCCGAAAGAGCAGTCATTGTGGACGAAGTCTCTCGCCTTCCTCTGTAAGCTTCTTGACCTCCATCAAGTGAGAATAGGGATCCTTTGTGTCAAATCAGTTCTTCAAAGCCCTACAGAGGCTAGCACATAAGGGCTTGGGTTTTCTCATGACACCAATTCACATAAAGAATCTATACCAGACAGTCAGTAGGCCTCAAGTTAGAGAAGCAGAGCAGTATTAAGAGCAGGACTATTTGATCACTATTGGTTCACAGGAAGGGAGTCCAGGCCACCCTGACTTTAGGCAAATGAGGGGCAAGGGAGTTTATTTGGAAAACTGTCTTGGGCTGTGCCCCTCATGGAAACCTCCAGCCAGAGGCTATGAAGAGTGTCTATGTGGAAGAAGATGAGGGCCATTTGGGAGTGTTTTGGTTTTAATTGTGGTCATTTGTGTGGTGGTTGGAAGAGATGACTAGGTCCACGTGGCTTGAACTCTGGTGTGATTCCCCTTACAGACTGAGTTCAGGAACTGACCTCAGAGAAGTATTGCCATGAATTGTGTTGGGATTTTAGGAGACCACGCATGAGAGTTGCCTTTGGAAACTGAGATCAATGCCCAGGGTGGCTTTCCGCAGAGCATTGTCAATCTCTGCCAGGGCATCACATTATTTTATTCTGAAAGACTTGGCAGCCATTGTTGACAGTCAAAACACACATGGGCCTCACATTGTAGACCTCAATGGGCCTGGCTTCATGTGTCCTTTTGGCCACTCTTTGGGAAGCCTTGCCTCTGAGAGTTCTCCAGAGTTTCCTTGAAATGTGCTTCCTCAAACATTAATGGTTTCTGAATGAATTGAAACCCACAATTTCTCCAACTTCATCCTTTAAAAATGGCTGGATAAATACAATGAAATTTTGAAATTTTCATGACCAGGTGGCACTGGAGAACCTTTCAATGTCCTCTTACTGATGAAGTGTGTACCAGACAGTGCCTTGATTGACTGGGTTTCATGAAAATGATGTAGAACAGAGATGCCAGTATGTTGGAGCCTGCTGAGTAGTGGGCCCAGAGCTGTGGTGTGCAGGTGTGTGATAAAACATCTGTGGTCGGGCCATGTGTATCTGACATTGACTTCCAAATGGCTTGTGGCTGACATTGTGCAACCAGGAATCACTTATATGTCTGATAACTCTCCATATAAGGCATCTTGTTATATGGAGATGTTTCAGGACAATGTTCAGAATCAGGTGCTATGGTCAAGGGGACAAGCTATGTGGGATAGAAGCCTGGTTGATGCATTCTCCTGCAGACCCTGATCTATTTCATGTGACAGAACTCTCTCCAGCACTGTGTCCCAGCTGAATTCCTTGTATTTTGTGAAGCAAATAACAAACTCCCAGTGCAGCAGCAAGAAACACCATGAAAAGTGGAGGATGACCAAATGGCTTCACAGTCCACACGGGGAGTCACTTAGCCTTCAGTGGCCACAGTTTACCTACAAAGAGTGAATTCAGCACTGCTGCCTCATGTCCTTTGGAAAATAAGAAACCATGTCCTCCACGTCATATAGATGCAGATCCAGCTTTGATGGTCTCATTAGAAAGAAAGCTAAAGCTCCTGACAACAACATATATGTCAAGTGCCCATCCTCAGAGGCAGTTTCTAAGGAAGTCTTTAGGCCGGCAGAGCTGCATGTTTGATAGCGTTTACCTATTAGACCAGGATGCAAGAAAAGACCACTGACTCCAATTAAAATCAAGTTAAAGCAAGCTTATAATTTCCACTGCCCAGGTGGCCTCTCCCTCCCAAAACAGTGGGAACAAGACAGCCACCCAAATTTCCTACAGCCCAGGTTTATAACCCAGAATTTTACACTACAGGGGGGTTACAAATATCAGAACTCTGACAAGCATCACACTAATCGTAGTTTATATATATATATATATATATATATATATATATATATATATATATATATATATATTTTTTTTTTTTTTTTTGCTGGCCCCAACATCACAATTTATGAAAACCATTAGAACCTCAGAGAGGGTCATTGTCTGGCCAGGGAAGGCCAATATTTATGAGGTGTCAATAAAGTTTCATAGAGGGCTGTTCCTGGTCAAAGTGCCAGGCATGGGTGAGTTCAAGGCCACGGGCAGGCATTCCAAGCAGGTTCAGAATTTGGTGTAATTTATAGTTAAGCCAAAATTTTCTTTTCATGGCTTTGTGGCAAGATGGATCCAAATTTTAATAAAAGATCAGGTTGGGTCTATCATTCCCCCCTTTCCTAATGTGTCCCTTTCAAATCTTTGATAGGGTAGGGGAAGAGCACTGAGGGAATTTTAATACCTCACGTAACAGTCTCCATATTTTTTGAACTCACACAAAACCAGTCTCCCTGATTTTACCTGACTTAATTAATTACTTAAAATGAAAGTCTATCTATTTTTGGCACCATTGTTGTAAGAAGAGAGTCGTCACTCATTTTGGCTTCTTCTGAGCTGAGAGAGGGTGACATGAGGGGGCACAGCATGAGGGATATGAGTTGCCTTTTAGAAGTCAATTCGGTTTGAAGTCTGGTTGTGGTAGAACAGTTTGTAAAGTCATCTGGGGATGGGTTCTTCTATGAGAGAAACAAAAACCATGAGTACTGAATTAATGTTGCAGCAGCTGAAACATGTCACTGTATAGATGTCCCCTCATCTGTCTTCAATATCCCCAGTTATCAGGACTTTCAACTTAACTTTTAATGTCATAGTTGTTTCACCCCATAAGATACAGTTTAATAATTTAATGTCATCTGATCTTGCAAATTCCTTTTACTAGTATGACCTCTGTGTGTAATAGAGAAACCTTTAATTCTGTTATTCAGGGCTGGATAATCGTACTAGCAAACACCAAGCCTACCTGTGTAGGTTAGGAATATCTGTAGGCCTTAAACAAAAAACTTCTGCCTCTGGTACCTCCTCTTGATAGTCTCTTTTTATACTCATCAGGCATTACTGTCTGAGAATCCTTCTTTGTAGCCTCCAGTCTTACTTATTTTGGGAGGCTACCATAAAGTGTATACGTTAAAATATTATTATAACTATTATTTTTTAAAATGCCCAGGAATGGCTGTATTTTGGGTTTATCTGTCTTTGCTAAGAGTTTAAGATGAAGCAGTAAAACTGACTTTTGTTTCTATCTATTGTTAACAGTCAGTTGAGATTTTATGGGAGTCATTCCTGGGGAAACATGAGAGCAGCTTCTCAGTTCTGCTAGTGCCATTTGCGCTAGTTGAGTCCAGGTCTTGCTTGACCATGTGGCTTCTCTCGGAAGCATCAGGAATATCTCCCTTCTCTGATGACTCTCTTCTTCCTAGAAAATGCACTGATTGGCTTTCTGTTCTCCAGTGGTCTCATTAATCTTCCTGATCAGGAGGTTATGTGGCTCAGAGTTGCAAAGTTCTTTAGAGAAGTCTCCTGTTCCCTGGATACAGACTGACTCAGAGGGCAAGAGCCAAATATTTGTTTTATTGTCCCTTTTCATTTAAATTAAATTTTAAATCCTAATCTTAAACATCCAGCAAATAAATTTTAACAGCCTTATATTAAGAGTACTGTGCTTTAATGTCTATAATTTAAAATTATTTATCTTTTTATTATTTGGGATCTGTATTTTTCTGTCTGTCTTGTAGGTGATGACTTATTATCTTAAATTAACCAATATTGTGTTCTAAAAGCAACTCTTTTGTAAAACACTAACAGGGAATCTTTAGTTAACTTATAAGGAAATTCAAAATAAAATTAACAAGAGTAAAAATACTTAGTTCCTGTAATAGCTACCCTGAATTTTAGGCTGAGTTATACATTATATCCCCTTTTTGAGATCCTAGTAATCTTGACAGAAAAACATAACTTTAAATTAAATAACATCTGACCTACTGCTTTCGTAGTTATTCTCACATGTTGTAAGATGAGACACAGAGCCTTATCTCAGGTAAGGCAGGGCTCTATATAAATCTTAAGTGTTTTAGTTCTAAAGCTGATCTTTGTTTTTTAAATATCATTTTACACAGTTTACATAAATTGTTTGAGGTCACATGAATATTAGCTAACACCATATGATATCACATTTAAAACATGAATTAAAGAAAGGCTGAAAGTTTTTAACCTTTACATAGATTAGGCGCTCATTAACTTAAAAAATATATTTAAATTTTTTCCCAATGTAAAAAGTAACATAAAACTTTATATATCTTATTGATAACAAGTAAATAAATCCCCAGTATATATATATATATTTACCATACAACTTCAGAACACCAGCTTGATGAAATGCTCTTTTAAAGTTTCTACCTTACAGAATTGTATACCTGGAAGATATGAGCACATTAATAGCATCACAATGACATTGATGTTTTTACATTAACCAAGTTTAGCTTTTAAAGAAATGGCAGTAGAGTGCTCTAAAATAACAGTTCTTATTTAATCAGTTGTTTAATTTTTATGGTTGCTTGTTCTAGAAAAATAAAACTTTATAAACACAATGTTATGGGTAAACTTTTGTTTTAAGAAATTTGTGTCGCTTTATCACATGACTGATTTTTACAATCTTATACAGACTTTAGAACAAACTTATACAGACCTTACTAAATCAATCAGATATCTAACAAAAGTACTCATGAATGAGTAATCCCATATCAAATTTACTTCACTTATTTATCAAAATATTAGAGAAATGTATTGAACAGTGTAAACCATTTCTTTGTTAAAGGAAAAGTCCTAGAACCAAGGCATATTAGACATTTTATAGACATTAATATTTTATTAGATTTTTGAGCAGCTAGAAAAACTTGTAAGCTTAAATTTAAAGACATTTATTGTTATTTGCTTATCCACATTTAAAGTGAATCATTTAAATCACGTGAATTAAAGATCTTTGAATCCACTTTTTAAAATTTGTTTTTATGAGTGCTTTTTTTAATGATCGCTCCTTATATATGTTAATTTGTATATCACATATATGATATACGAACATATGGATATATAGACATACAACACATAACAAAAGTGTGCACAAATAATAATAGTAAGGCCTTGTAGCTTTTCGCAGGTGAAATCTCCATTGCAATGTTTCAAAACTCCACTGTTGGTCAAATATAGAACTGATCAGAAAAATATTAACCTAGTTCTGTAGGATCAAAATAATGAGCTCAAAAAAAATACAGAATCTAAGGAAAAAATGAGAGTCCTAGAAAAAATGACTGGCCAGTAATTAGTAAATACCATACGATATACCTTTTTTTTCCCCACTTAGACATCAGATCAGTCTCCTACTGAGTTTTCAGGCTTCTTTCATTTACATTTCAACATAAGTCCTGGCTGAGTTCTGGAAGGAGCTGGACAAAACTGCTATTCTAAGCAGACACCTCAGGCCTAAGGCACTTTAACCATAATTTTCAGGTGAGGATGTTGAAAATTATGATACAATTTTAAGATACAATTCACAAAATTTTATACCTTAACATCTTTTTTTGTCAACAGATACCATACTATGATTTACTATCCTTGTCCAAATTAATGCACTGATACACACTGTGACATTTTCCCAGGCTACCCAATTAAAAATTGGTTAAAAAAAAGACTGAATGATTGGGAAGTTACTTGCCAACTTGGAAGTAGAATTCTTTAGTTTTCCATTTTAAGTATTTAAGTTCTCTGGCATGAATTATCTGAAATCAAAAACTAAAAAATTACCTAAACCCGACTTTTAACTTCAAGATTGTGCAATGCTTCAAAAACCCATTCAGATACCATATTGTTACAATAAAACATCATCCTTTAGACACACATTCAGCTAAGATCATTCTCAAGAAACAATTTATAATATCAACACATTATTGCACATGTCTTAAATGGCCAGAAACAAAGACAAAAGACAGACAGAAAGGAGCTCCAGACTATGGCTGACAGGACAGAAGCCTTTAAAACAGCAGAAAAGAGAAAAATCTCCTACACCAGTGGCACGATATATGTCCCCACAAGGGCATCAGATGTTTTCACAGAGGGGGAACCTGAAATGCAATATCAAAGGTCTCCATGGTGACTTTACTGCATTTAGTGTCTCCTTTTTCTTTTTCTCTTTTTTAAGAAGACAGAGGTGGCATAATACTTACAGTGCAGGGAAGGAAGGAGGGAATTCACTGAAGCAACAGGACTTCGGCAGCTGCTGGGAGTCCCTCAGTCCCGTCTTTTACTTACAGGATTAGCTCCTCTGGTTCGGTTCCACCCCAAGCACGCTGAATCTCCTAACATTTCAGTAGTCAGCTCTCAAAAATTCCAGGGTCAGGGGCGGTAACAAAATTTGTAACTTAAATTTCGGTTCCGGACCTTGAAGCCAATTAATACCAATTTAATATAAGGACAGGGTTTGAGAAAAAGTAAAAGGGAGGTTTACTGCTTTGCTAACAAAGGAGAAAAACAGGGAACTTTGTCCAAAGTTGTGACTCTCTTGATCTGGAGGGACAAGGGGTTTTAAAGGAGTTTCACTTGTTATCCTGGGAGATACTCAGTTATTAGGTCCCCAGCAGGCATTGCCCTCTGCCGTGGGTGTGCTTCTCTCACCCTGCTTAACAAAGGCGGGTATAGTGCATCACATTTCTTTAAAACACAGTCCAAAGGGGTGTCAGGCTTACATGATATATTACCCATTTTCAAGTCCAATATCCTTAAGTTTTTACCACAGAAATCACACAACAAAACGCACAAAAACAAACAAATAAAAAACATTTAGAACACAGAACAAAACACACACACAAAAAAAAAACCAGAAACTCAGCAAATAAACAGAAAACCAGAGGAGCAATGCAGCGTCTTGCTAAAGCTCCGGGGTAGGAGCTCCTGCATGCCAGTCGGCACCTCTCTACACTTTCAGAGGTATTTCCTACAGAACAGAACAGAGGAAAGAAGGATTCCTATTACTGTCCCAGACAGGAGTATATGTGAGCCTTCCCAGGCCACCTCTCTGTCATCAGAAGAGTACTCCCTTAACCGGATATCAGATGTTATAAAGGCGCCTCTTACCTATGAAGGCCTCCTCCACCAGGTGCTTGATAATAGTTTTAGTGCGATGGTTCACTGCAGTGATCCACGG
The DNA here is from genome assembly GCF_048772815.1 of Callospermophilus lateralis. NCBI lineage: Eukaryota > Metazoa > Chordata > Mammalia > Rodentia > Sciuridae > Callospermophilus > Callospermophilus lateralis. The sequence goes on along the minus strand of NW_027512458.1, from coordinate 104,698 downwards.
ACTGAAGGCTCATTCCAAGGTTTTGGAACTTGGCTCTCCAGCCCGGAGTCCTGGAAGATAGGCCAGCTTCAGAATATCCAGCAGTCTGGCTTTGTGATCTGGTCGGGTCATGTTGCTGGGGAACTCCAAAATATTAGTCCAGGACACAAGAAAAGACCACTGACTCCAATTAAAATCAAATTAAGGCAAGCTTAATATTTCAAGCAGCCGGGCTTCCTCTCCCTCTCAAACTGGCGGGAACAAGACAGCAACCCCACCTTTCCTACAGCCCAGCTTTTTAGCCCAGAAAGTTACACAAAAGGAGGGTTACAGAAAACAGAACTTTGACAAGCATCACACTAATTGTAGTTTACATTTTTTTTTCTGGCCCCAGCATCAGAAATTATGAGGACCATTATAGCCTCTGAGAGGGTCGTTGTCTGGCCAGGGAAGGCGAATATTTATGAGGTGTCATTAAAGTTTCAGAATGGGCTGTTATCTGGTCAGAGAGCCAGGCATGGGTGAGTTCAAAACATGGTCAGGCATTCTAAGCAGGTTCAGAATTTGCAGTAATTTATACTAAAGCAAAAATTATCTTTTCATGGCTTTGTGGCAAGATGGCTCACAATTTTAATGAAAGATCATGTTGGGTGATCAACCCTGTCCCTTACTTTTGGAAAATCCTCTACCACCTCCAAGGTTGTGAACTCCTGAGCATTTTCCATTCCAGATATGTATTCACAGAATTTCTAACTCTTCTTCTCTAATTGTGTCTTACTTGGGGCGAAGGTAATGTCAAGCCATTGTTCTGGATGAGAGTGGGAAGAATATTGTGCAGCACATAATTGCATACACATTGGATTCACTTTCCAATTTTCCAATTGAAATACTGAATTCCTGACAATAACCCATACCCTTCTAGACGCTAACTACAAATACTAATATGATGGAGAAAAATAACCCATACGGAATTGAAATATAAGCAGTTCAGAGGAGGCATGGTGTATATTGGACTTGCCTTTTGCAAGATAAATGGTAGGTGTTATAAATCTAGTCATTTTTTAATTGAAATTGTTTTATATGTGTATTAAAGTTAACAAATATGTGAATTCCTATCTCCCTTTCGCTGTAACCTATTCAGCACATTAATTTTTATATGCACATATAGAATCCTATCTGATATCACACGTACATTTTTGTGAGGTGCCTGACATTGCAGATACAAATTGTGAGAAGAGATCACTCCACCTAAACGCTGTTGGAACTGAAAATTCAAGCTAATGGTGAGCTTCCTAGTTTAATAACATTATACATAAATCCATGTTCAGTAAAATGAATATTTTTGGATCTGTGGATGATATATATTTCATGGTGAAATTCGATTGGCATATATAATTCTACTTTTGAATGTCTTTGTGTGTGTTTGTGTGTGTGTGTGTATATATATACACACACACACACACACACAAACACACAATATATAAATCTCTAGATTTTTCAAAATATGAAATATATGTTTCTTATATACACTCCCTAAATTCATTCATGTTCATGTATGTGGATTTATGATCAACTTTTCACAAGATTATTCTCAGAAATATTCATCCACCTGAAATACATATTTGTTCTCTAGTACTGAAAACTAACTTCAGTGAAAGGTGCAAACAAATCCTAGTATTTCTACATTAACTGACCTAGTTTAACATCAATGCAAGTAGATTCCTATGGGACATGATGTGTATTTTGACATTAATTATTATTCAACACTGGTACATTACTATTTCTTCAGTTTATACACATCATAGGATATATATTTCATCCACTACTTAGCAAATTTATAGGCATTTGTTTCACTTTCAATCACTTCTTGCTCCAGAACACATGTATTTCCCTATGTTTCTTGACTGGTCTTTTCATGAGACTTTTTTTCAAATATATTATTTTCGATTTCCATGATCAATTTTTAAGCAAAACTCACACACCCTTCATGATAAAACATAACCCTAAGATTACCATTAGATATATACCTGGTTGGAATGATTGATTGTGTATCATTATAACATTTCTTATATATTTTCAGATATCCATTCAATCCATTATTTAAAGTGGATCCAGTTATATTATTTATTCCCAGTATAATCTATTCATGCGTTATTGCTATATTCATAGACAGAGGGTATACCTAATTGTACCCCAATACAAATTTATATGTTCTCAAAATATTGCTCCTGGAAATGGTGGAAGAAATACTCATGTCACGTGATATACATATACATTTTATCACAGAAATATTCTGGACACAAAAAGCAAAGGTCACACTTTCAATTGTACCAAAGCCTAAATGGAAAGTGAGCATGGATTACTAAAAACATACATGTCCAGGTTGCCTAATGCTCTCAAATGTCAATCCTATTGGTGACTACATATTTGTTTCTTCCTAAGATTATATGTTCAACCTCAAGCCTGTTGAAAATGTCTAATCCTATCACTCACTTTGTACTTTGCTTGATTTCCTAATGTCTTTATTGATATCTGCTTTCCCTCATATTTTTCCCAGTTCATCATTATGACTGACTCTTCACATGTGCTGACATTTACACTCACTCTCTAACCGAAACCCTATTGCTAAAAAACTTTTTGTCCAAATCCTATACTCACTCTTCATTCTAAACCTAACGAGTACCTTCCTCATCGTACTGAATATCGCTTTTTGACTGGATGTTCTCTTCAACATTCAATCATCCAAGGTACAAGGTCCTATGCCATTGTATATTGATTTATCTGAGACAACTGTGCAGCACATAACTCAAAGCTAAGAATACCACTTAAGGGTCCAATTCCCTTCTGGGCTTCAAATCTTTCCTAATTTTCTGCTTTCATACTTATATTTCACCTATATACTCTTGTAAATATCGAAGGTTGCCAATACCATTATTCATCTCGCAAAATGATTCGTAACCCAAATCAAACATGTTATTAACCCTAAACATACACTGTTCCCTCAATATAACTTACAGAAAAGCAGGGCAGAGTTGGTCTTACAATATAGGAATGTAGGTGATCTTCCACCTTCTGAGAACCTCAAAGATCCATGGAGAAATGATCCTTGGAGAAGATTTATGCAGCTATGTAGGACCTGAGAGAGCAATAGAAATCTTCCATGGCAAACAACCTGGTCAGGATGAATTGATGGGTCTAAATCAGCCTCTCTCTTCTTATTGTAGAGAAGTTGGAAAAAACCAGGCCTGTGTGGAGAGCTGTTCCCGGGTGCCTAAGGTTGATATTCCATTCTAACTTCTGAATGTGTCACAGGATGTTGGGGCAGCCTTCATCTCATGGGAACATTGGAAGCAACTGTTAGGACAAAGTGGTTTTCAAGGCAGTGACCTCATTCAGTTCCTGAAGGAAGTGACCTCTTCTCACTTCCTTGGTGATGGAATTCTCTGAACTTGGGATCCAGGAAGCCAGGCACCCAGAGCCAGACCCAGTCCTAGTCCCATTGGGCTAACTTGTTTGCTTTTCCCAAGAACAGAGTCAGTCTTTCTTGGTACCTACTGATGTGAGGATGGCCAAATGCCAGCAGATCTCTGAAGAGGTACCTTCCCTGAGAAAGCAGGTAGTGGCTCACCGCTGTCTCCTGACAACTTCACAGAGTTGGCCAAGGAGACCAGATCTGAGACAGGACAGGCCATTTCGGGGGAACATAATATGGCCCACCAGTCAGAAGACACTCTGGATAGTCACAGACCTACTTGGGGGAAGGAGGTGGCTTTGCCGTTGTGGGTGTGAGTTTGTGGTTTTTTTCTCATGTTCTGAGAATAGGTAGGAAAGGCGTTTTTTTTTTGGTGTGGAGTGGACTGTTTCTAGTAAGTCCTTTGACATTGTGAGGGTTTCTATGTCTGTGTATCCCACTGTATCTGTGGTTGTAGACATTAGAAAAGAGAATGCATCAATGGACTTGTTTTCTCTAGTAGAAAGCTTCCCCACATTAATACTGCCCAATTGATTAATGGACTTCACTTTGCCTTATGGATGGGCAACACCTACTGTCTTCTTAAGTTACTCTTTTCTTCGTGAATTCTGGCCACTCTACAGAATATGCTCATGGTTTTGTGTCCCAGATATGTAACACCACAAGGCTCTGTGACATGGCCATGTACTGGATAGCTGAAGAGAATGAGAGCATCTCAGAAAACTCAGATATCAGTGTGACCAGTAAAGTCTCAGTGAAGAAACCCTTCTTGGGCCATTTGCTTACTTCTGATTCAATTACCCTGAATGTCAGGAAGGTCTTTGCCTCATGCCAACCCTTTGTGAAGCCTGAAGAAAACTGTTTTCATATGGAAATGAATGGGCTTCACCTGTGGCTCTTTGCTTAATTGCTTTGGAATGGGATGTGTCTGAATCAGTCTCTGGTCCTTGTGTGAGGCTGTGACTTAGATTCTCAGCACCCAATGTATCTGAATAAAAATCCCATGTGCTTCCCAAACCGAAATGGCCAAAAGAGAAGTCATTGTGGATGAATTTTTTTGCCTTCTTGTTTTAGGTTCCTGACCTCCATCAAGTGAGAATAGGGATTCTTTGGATTAAATGAGTTCTTCAAATCCATGCAGAGGCTAGCCCATATTTGCTTGCGTTTTCTCATGACTCCAAATCACTTAAAGAATCCATACCTCACAGCCAGTAGGCCTCAAATTGGAGAAGCAGAACACTTTAACAGCAGGAATATTTGATCACTCCTGGTTCACAGGAGGAGTGTCCAGGCCACCATGATTTTAGGCAAATGAGGGGCAAGTGAGCTTATTTTGGACATTTTCTTAGGCTGTGCCCCTCATAGAAATCTCCAGCCAGAGGTTATGATGAGTGTCTTTATGGAAGAAGATGAGGGCCCTGTGGGAGTGTTTTGATTTTAATTGTGGTCATTTTTGTGGTGGTTGGAAAGAATGACTGGGTCCACCTGAGCTTGAACTCTGGTGTGATTCCCCTTAGAGACTGAGTTCTAGAACTGAACTCAGAGAAGTATTGCCATGAATCGTGTTTAGATTTTAGAAGGCCATGCATGAGACTCACCCATGAAAACTGAGATCTAGGCCCAGGGTGTCTTTCCACAAAACAATGGGAATCTCAGGCAGGATATCACATGATTTTATTCTGAAAGATTGGCAGGTATAGTTGAGAGTCAAAACACACATGGACCTCACATTGTAGACCTCAATTTGCCTGGCTTCATGTGACCTTTTGGCAACTCTTTGAGAAGCCTTGCCTGTGAGTGTTCTCCAAAGCTTTCATTGAAATGAGCTTTCTCAACACTTAATGGTTCCTGAATGATTTGAAACCCACAGTGCCTCCAACTTAATCTTTGAAAAATGGCTAGATAAATATCATGAAATTTTTGAAATTCCCATGACCAGGTGGCACTGGAGAAACTTTGGAAGTCCTGTGGTTGATCATGTGTATACCAGAGAATGCCTTGTTTTACTGGGTTTTATGTAAATGGTGTAGAACAGAGATGCCAGTAATTAGTATCCTGCTGAGTAGTGGGCCTAGAGCAGTGGTGGGCAGGTGTGTGATAAAACACCATGGTGGGGCCATGTGGATCGGCCATTGGCTTCCAAATGGATTATGACTGACATAGTGCAGAAATCAGACACTTATATGTAAAGGCATTTTTTATATGGAGAGGTTTCAGGGCAATGTTCAGAATCAGTTAACTATGGTTATTGGGGCAAGCTATGTTGGATAGAAGCATGGTTGGTGCATTCTCCTGCAGACCCTGACCCACCACACGTGACAGAACTCCCTCCAGCACTGTATTCTAGTACAACTCCTTGTATTTGGTGAAGCAAATACCAAATTCCCAGTGCAGCAGCAAGAAACACCACGAAAAGTGGAGGATGACCAAATGTCTTCAGAGTCCACACGAGGAGACACTTAGCCTCCAGTGGCCACAGTTTACCTACAAAGAGAGAATTCAGCACTGCTGCTTCATGGTCGTTGGAATATAAGAAACCATGTCTTCCAGGTCACATAGATGCAGACCCATCTTTGATGGTCTCACTACAAAGGAAGTTAAAGCTCATGACAACAACATATATTTCAAGTGCCCAACCTCAGAGGCAGTTTCCCAAGAAGTCTTAGGCCAGCAGAGCTCCATGTTTGTGGAGTGTTTACCCTGTTCTTTACTTTTGGAAACTCCTCTACCACCTCCAAGGTTGTGAACTCCCGAGCATATTCCATTCCAGATATGTATTCACAGATTTTCACACTTTTCTACTCTAATTGTGTCTTACTTGGGGCCAAGCTAATATCAAGGCATTGTTCTGAATGTGAGTGGAAAGATTTTTGTGTAACACATATTTACATACACATTCGATTCATTTTTCAATTTTCTATTTGAAATACTGAAGCCCTGAAACTAACACATACCCTACTATACTCTGACTTATAATTCTAATATGATGGTGAAAAATAACCCAAACAGAATAGAAATACAAGCAGTTCCGAGGAGGCATGGTGTATTGTTACAATTGGTTTTTGCATTATATAGTGTAGGAGTTATAAATCTAGTCAATTTTTTTTTGTTGAAATAGTTCTACATGTGTTTTTAAAATTAAAAAATATGTGAATTCCTGTCTCCCTTTCTCTGTAGCCTATTCAGCACATGTATTTTTATATGCACATATAGAATTCTACCTGGTACCACACGTACATACTTGTGAGGTAACTGAATTGGCAGATGCAAATTGTGCTAAAGGATCACTCCTCCTAAATGCTGTTGGAACTGAAAATTCAACCTATGGGTGAGCTTCCTAGTTGAATATCATTATACATTAATCCACGTTCAGTAAAATGAATATTTTTCGATCTGTGGATTATATATATTTCATGATGAATTTCGATTGGCATATATATTGCTAATTTTTTTTCTTTTATTGGTTGCTCAAAACATTACAAATCTCTTGATATATAATATTTCTTACATTAGATTCAAGTGGCTTATGAACTCCCATTTTTAGCCCAAATAGAGATTACAGAATCACATCGGTTACACATCCACATTTTTACATAATGCTCTATTAGTTACTGTTGTATTCTGCTACCTTTCCTATACTCTACTATCTCCCCTCCCCTCCCTTCCTATCTTCTCTTTTTCCCCCATCTACTGTAATTCATTTCACTCCATGTTTATTTTCCCATTCCACTCACAACGATATGTAATTTTGTGTAACAATGAGGGTCTCCCTCCATTACCATGCAATTTCCCTTTTCTCTTACTTACCCTCCCACCTCATGTCTCTGTTTAAAGTTAATCTTTTCTTCCTGCTATTGCTCCCTGCTCTGTTCTTAGTTGCTCTCATTATATCAAAGAAGACATTTGGTATTTATTTTTTAGGGATTGGCTATTTTCACTAAGCATAATCTTCTCCAGTGCCATCCATTTTTCTGCAAATTTTATGATTTTGTCATTTGTTAGTGCTGCGTAATACTTCATAGTGTATAAATGCCACATGTTTTTTATCCATTCATCTATTGAAGGGCATCTGGGTTGGATCCACACTGTTTCAGTTGTGAATTGTACTGCTATGAAAATCGATGTGGTAGTATCCCTGTATTACTCTCTTTTAAGGTCTTCAGGGAATAGTCCGAGAAGGGCAATATCTGAGTCAAATTGTGGTTCCATTCACAGCTTTCCCAGGAATCTCCATACTGCTTTCCAAATTGGCCACACCAGTTTACAATCCCACCAGCAATGTACAAGAGTATCTTTTACCCCACATCCTTGCCAGCACTTGTTGTTTGACTTCATAATGGCTGCCAATTTACTGGAGTGAGATGGTATCTTAGGGTGATTTCGATTTGAATTTCTCTGACTGCTAGAAATGGTGAGCATTTTTTATGTACTTGTTGATTGATTGTATGTCCTCCTCTGAGAAGTGTCTGTTCAAGTCCTTGACCCATTTTTTTAATTGGGTTATTTGTTATCTTATTGTCTATTTTTTTGAGTTCTTTGTATATTCTGGATATTAGAGCTCTATCTGAAGTGTGAGGAGTAAAAATTTGTTCCCATAATGTATGCTCCTTATTTACCTCTCTTATTCTTTCTCTTGCTGAGAAAAAACTTTTCAGTTTAAGTAGTCCCATTTGTTGATTCTTGTTATTAACTCTTGTGCTATGGGTGCCCTATAAAGGAATTTGGAGCCCAACCCCATAATATGTAGATCAGAGCCAACTTTTTCTTCTATCAGACACAGAGTCTCTGATTTGATATCTAGCACCTTGATCCACTATGAGTTAACTTTTGTGCATGGCGACAGAAAGGAATTCAGTATCATTTTGTTGCATATGGATTTCCATTTTTCCCAACACCATTTGTTGAAGATACTATATTTCCTCCATTGCATGCTTTTAGCTCCTTTTTCAAATATAAGATAGTTGTAGCTTTTTGGATTAGTCTCTGTGTCCTCCATTCTGTACCATTGGTCCACCCGCCTGTTTTGGTACCAGTACCATGCTGTTTTTTTTTGTTGTTGTTGTTTTATTTTGTTTTTTTTTAATTAATTTTATTGTAGGTTGTTCAAAACATTACATAGTTCTTGATATATCATATTTCACACTTTGATTCAAATGGGATATGAGCTCCCATTTTTACCCCATATACAGATTGCAGAATCACATCAATTGCACAACCATTGATTTACATATTGCCATTCTGGTGACTGTTGTATTCTTCTGCCTTTCCTATCCTCTACTATCCCCCCTCCACCTCCCCTCCCCTCTTCTCTCTCTACCCCCTCTACTGTAATTCATTTCTCCCCCTTATATTTTTCCTCCTTTCCCCTCACTTCCTCTTGTATGTAATTTTCTATACCCCTGAGGGTCTCCTTCCATTTAAATGCAATTTCCCTTCTCTCTCCCTTTCCCTCCCACCTCTCATCCCTGTTTAATGTTAATCTTCTTCTCATGCTCTTCGTCCTACTCTGTTCTTAGTTACTCTCCTTATATCAAAGAAGACATTTGGCATTTTTTTTAAGGGATTGGCTAGCTTCACTTAGCATAACCTGCTCTTATGCCATCCATTTCCCTCCAAATTCTATGATTTTGTCATTTCTTAATGCAGAGTAATACTCCATTGTGTATAAATGCCACATTTTTTTATCCATTCTTCTATTGAAGGGCATCTAGGTTGGTTCCACAGTCTTGCTATTGTGAATTGTGCTGCTATGAACATGGATGTAGCAGTGTCACTATAGTGTGCTCTTTTTAGGTCTTTAGGGAATAGACCGAGTAGGGGAATAGCTGGATCAAATGGTGGTTCCATTCCAAGCTTTCCAAGAAATCTCCATACTGCTTTCCAAATTGGGCGCACCAATTTGCAGTCCCACCAGTAATGTACAAGAGTACCCTTTTCCCGACATCCTCGCCAGCACTTGTTGTTGTTTGACTTCCTAATGGCTTCCAATCTTACTGGAGTGAGATGGTATCTTAGGGTGGTTTTGATTTGCATTTCTCTGACTGCTAGAGATGGTGAGCATTTTTTCATATACTTGTTGATTGATTGTATGTCCTCCTCTGAGAAATTTCTGTTCAGGTCTTTGGCCCATTTGTTGATTGGGTTATTTGTTATCTCATTGTCTAATTTTTTTAGTTCTTTGTATATTCTGAATATTAGGGCTTTGTCTGAAGTGTGAGGAGTAAAGATTTGTTCCCAGGACGTAGGCTCAATATTTACCTCTCTTATTGTTTCTTTTGCAGAGAAAATCTTTTTAGTTTGAGTAAGTCCCATTTGTTGATTCTAGTTATTAACTCTTGTGCTATGGGTGTCCTATTGAGGAATTTGGAGCACGACCCCACAGTATGTAGATCATAGCCAACTTTTTCTTCTATCAGACGCCATGTCTCTGATTTGATATCAAGTTCCTTGATCCACTTTGAGTTAACTTTTGTGCATGGCGAGAGAAAGGGATTCAGTTTCAATTTGTTGCATATGGATTTCCAGTTTTCGCAACACCATTTGTTGAAGATGCTAGCCTTCTTCCATTGCATGCTTTTAGCCCCTTTATCGAATATAAGATAGTTGTAGTTTTGTGGATTGGTTTCTGTGTCCTCTATTCTGTACCATTGGTCCACCCGCCTGTTTTGGTACCAGTACCATGCTGTTTTTGTTACTATTGCTCTGTAGTATAGTTTGAAGTCTGGTATAGCTATACCGCCTGATTCACACTTCCTGCTTAGCAATGTTTTTGCTATTCTGGGCCTTTTATTTTTCCATATGAATTTCATGATTGCTTTCTCTATTTCTACAAGAAATGCCATTGGGATTTTGATTGGCATTGCATTAAACCTATTGAGAACTTTTGGTAATATGGCCATTTTGATGATGTTAGTTCTACCTATCCATGAACAGGGTATATTTTTCCATCTTCTAAGATCTTTTTCAATTCTCTGTTTAGGGTTCTGTAGTTTTGAATGTATAAGTCTTACACCTCTTTTGTTAGGTTGATTCCCATGTATTTTATTTTTTCTGAGGATATTGTGAATGGGGTGCTTGTCCTCATTTCCATTTCAGAGGATTTGTCGCTGATATACAGGAATGCCTTTGATTTATGAGTGTTGATTTTACATCCTGCCACTTTGCTGAATTCATTTATTAGCTCTAATAGTTTCTTTGTAGACCCTTTTGGCTCTGCTAGGTATAGAATCATGTCATCTGCAAATAGTGATAATTTGAGTTCTTCTTTTCCTATCTTTATGACTTTAATTTCTTTCGTCTAATTGCTCTGGCCAGTGATTCGAGAACTATGTTGAACATAAGTGGTGAGAGAGGGCATCCCTGTCTTGTTCCGGATTTTAGAGGGAATGCCTTCAGTTTTTCTCCATTCAGAATGATGCTAGCCTGAGGCTTAGCATAGATTGCTTTTACAATATTGAGGTATGTTCCTGTTATCCCTAGTTTTTCTAGAGTTTTGAACATAAAGGGATGCTGTACTTTGTTGAATGCTTTTTCCGCATCTATCGAGATGATCATATGGTTCTTATTTTTAAGCCTATTGATGTGGTGAATAACATTAATTAATTTCTGTATATTGAACCAACCTTGCATCCCATGGATAAATCCTACCTGATGATGGTGCACAATTTTTTTGATATGTTTTTGTATCCGGTTCGCCAGAAGTTTATTGAGGATTTTTGCATCTAGGTTCATTAGAGATATTGGTCTGTAGTTTTCTTTCTTTGGAGTGTCTTTGTCTGGTTTAGGAATCAGGGCGATGTTGGCCTCTTAGAATGAATTTGGAAGTTCTCCCTCTTTTTCATTTTCCTGAAATAGCTTGAAAAGTATTGGTATTAGTTCCTCTTTAAAGGTTTTGTAAAACTCTGCTGTATACCCATCCGGTCCTGGGCTTTTCTTAGTTGGTAGTCTTTTGATGGTTTCTTCTATTTCCTCAATTGATATTGGTCTGTTTAGGTTGTCAATATCCTCCTGACTCAATCTGGGCAAATCATATGACTTAAGAAATTTATCGATGCCTTCACTATCTTCTATTTTATTGGAGTATAAGGATTCAAAATAATTTCTGATAATCTTCTGTATTTCTGAAGTGTCTGTTGTGATATTGCCTTTTTCATCCCGTATGCTAGTAATTTGAGTTCTCTCTCTTCTTCTCTTCGTTAGCGTGGATGAGGGTCTGTCAATTTTATTTATTTTTTCAAACAACCAACTTTTAGTTTTGTCAATTTTTTCAATTGTTTCTTTTGTTTCGATTTCATTAATTTCAGCTCTGATTTTAATTATTTCTTGTCTTCTACTTTTTTGCCGTTGTTTTGCTCTTCTTTTTCTAGGACTTTGAGTTGAAGTATTAGATCATTTATTTGTTGTTTTTTTTTTCTTTTTTTAAGGATTGAACTCCAAGCAATAAATTTTCCTTTTAGAACTGCTTTCAATGTGTCCCATAGATTCCGACATGTTGTGTATGTGTTTTCATTTATCTCTAAGAATTTTTCAATTTCCTCCTTGATGTCTTCTATAACCCATTGATCATTCAGTAACCTATTTTTCATTCTCCAAGTGATGCATGATTTTTCCTTACTTCTTTTATCGTTGATTTTCAATTTCATTCCATTATGTTCAGATAAGATGCATGGTATTATCTCTACTCCTTTATATTGTCTAAGAGTTGCCCTGTGACAAAATATAAAATCTATTTTTGAGAAGGATCCATGTGCTGCTGAGAAAAAAGTGTAACTGCTTGATCTTGGGTGGTATATTCTATATATGTCAATTAAGTCCAGGTTATTAATTATGTTATTGAGTTCTATAGTTTCCTTATTCAACTTTTCTTTGGAAGATCTATCCAGTGGTGAGAGAGGTGTGTTGAAGTCTCCCATAATTATTGTATGGTGGTCTATTAGACTCTTGAACTTGAGAAGAGTTTGTTTGATGAACATAGCTGCACCATTGTTTAGGGCATATATATTTATGATTGTGATGTTTTGTTGGTGTATGGTTCCCTTGAGCTGTATGTAGTGTCCCTCTTCATCCCTTTTGATTAACTTTGGCTTGAAATCTATTTTATATGATATGAGTATGGACACTCCTGCTTTTTTCCAAAGTCCATATGAGTGATATGATTTTTCCCAACCTTTCACCTTCAGTCTATGTATGTCTTTTCCTATCAAATGCGTCTCCTGAAGGCAGCATATTGTTGGGTCTTGTTTTGTGATCCATTCTACTAGCCTGTGTCTCTTAATTGGTGAGTTTAAGCCATTAACATTTAGGGTTATTATTGAGATATGGGTTGTTCTTCCAGCGATATTTGTTTATTTATGTTCCTAAACATGGTTTGTTTTCCTCTTTGATTATCCCCAGCCTTTACTGTACTCCCTCCCGCTGTTGGTTTTCATTGATATTTTCCATTTCCTCTTCCTGTAATATTTTGCCGAGGATGTTTTGAAGAGATGGTTTTCTAGCTGCAAATTCTTTTCACTTTTGTTTATCGTGGAAGGTTTTAATTTCATCTTCCATACTGAAGCTTAATTTTGCTGGATACACAATTCTTGGTTGGAACCCATTTTCTTTCAGTGTTTGAAATGTTATTCCAGGATCTTCTAGGTTTCAGAGTCTGTGTTGAAAGATCAGCTGTTATCCTGATTGGTTTACCCCTAAATGTAATCTGCTTCCTTTCTCTTTTAGCTTTTAAAATTCTCTCCTTATTCTGTATGTTGGGCATCTTCATTATAATGTGTCTAGGTGTGGATCTCTTATGATTTTGCACATTCGGCATCCTGTAGGCTTCTAGGATTTGGGATTCTGTCTCATTCTTCAAGTCTGGGAAGTTTTCTCGTATTATTTCATTGAATAGATTGCTCATTCCTTTTGTTTGGACCTCTATACCTTCCTGTATCCCAATGACTCTTAAGTTTGGTCTCTTTATGTTATCCCATATTCTTGAATGTTCTGCTCATGGTTTCTTAAGAGCTTTGCTGAGCTGTCTATGTTCTTCTCCAGTTGAAATACTATGTCTTCATTGTCTGATGTTCTATGTTCTAAGTGTTCTACTCTGCTGGTAGTATTCTCAATTGAGTTTTTAAGTTGGTTTATTGTTTCCTGCATTTCCAGGATTTCTGTTTGTTTGTTTTTTATAACCTCGATCTCCCTGTATAATTGATCTTTTGCTTCTTGGATTTGTTTATGTAATTCATTTTTGAAGTGGTTGAAGTGGTCTTTCATTGTCTGATTTTGCTGTCTAATGTCTTCCTTGAGACTCCAGATTATCTGAAGCATGTATATCCTGAATTCTTTATCTGACATTCCATCTGCTGCAGATATTACCTCTTCTAAAGTTGAGTTGACCTGCATTGCTTGTGGTCCTTTCTTTCCTTTTCTTTTCATACTGATCGCGTTTCTTTCTGCTTGGTGAAACTGTTGTGTTATTGATTTTTCCCCCTATATATTTATATTGCTCATGTATAGTTGCAAAGTTTCCCTCGCAGGCTTTGGCGGTGGTTCTGCCCCTCCTCCAATTGGGGAAATGTGCCTACCACGCCGGCAGGTCGATGTGCCTGTACTTTCGGTCTGCCTGGTCACAGGTCCGCCTATCTTGCAGGCGTGAGCAGCGGCTCTGCCCCTCAGCTGTCCGCTAGGCCTGTTCTGTCTGTCGTTTGCAGGTCTGTCTACCTAACAGGCGCTGGTGGCGGCCCTGCCCCTCCTCCAACCGGGGTGATGTGTCAGACGGGCCACTGGGCCTGTTTTGTCAGTGGTCACGGTACCGCCTACCTTGCAGGTGCGTGGGGAAACAGTGCCCCTCCGCAGGTTTCTGGGCATGACCTGCCGGTGGGTCACAGGTCATTCATTTTTTAGTTCTAGTAGTTTTTGTAGACCCTATTGTGTCTTCTATGTTTAGAATAATGTCACCCTAAAATAGTGATAATTTACGTTGTTATTTTCCTATTTTTATGCCTTTTATTTCTTTAGTCAGTCTAATTGCTCTGGCCAGTGTTTTGAGAACTATATGGAATAGAAGTGGTGAGAGAGGGTATCCCTGTCTTGTTCCAGATTTTAGAGGAAATGCCTTCAATTTTTCTGCATTCATAATGATGCTAGCTGAGGCTTTGCATAGATAGCTTTTACAATGTCGAGGTAATTTCCTGTTATCCCTAGTTTTTCTAATGTTTTGAACATAAAGGGATGCTGTACTTTGTCAAGTGCTTTTTTTGCTTCTAACGAGATGATCATATGGTTCTTATCTTTAAGTCTATTGATGTGGTGAATAACATTTATTGATTTCCGTATATTGAACCATCGTTGCATCCCAGGGATGAATCCTACTTGATCATGTTGCATAATTTTTTTGATGTGCCTTTGTATTCGATTCGCCAGAATTTTATTGAGGATTTTTCATGTAGGTTCATCAGATATATTGGTCTGTAGTTTTCTTTCTTTGAGGTGTCTTTTTCTGATTTCGGAATCAGCGTGATGTTGGCCTCATAGAATGAATTTGGCAGAGCTCCCTCTTTTTCTCTATCCTGAAATAACTTGAAAAGTATTGGAATTAAATCTTCTTTAAATGTTTTGTAAAACTCCGCTGTATAGCCATCCGTTCCTGGGCTTTTCTTGGTTGGTAGTCTTTTGATTGCTTCTTCTGTTTCATCCATTGACATTGGTCTGTTTAAATTGTGTGTATCCTCCTGACTCAGTCTGGGCAAATCATATGACTTAAGAAATTTGTTGATGTCTTCACTATATTCTATTTTATTGGAATATAGGTTTTCCAAATAATTTCTAATTTTCTTCTGTATTTCAGAAGCATCTGTTGTAATATAGCCTTTTTCATCCCATATGTTAGTAATTTGAGTTCTCTCTCTTCTTCTCTTCATTAGCATGGCTAAGGGTCTGTCGAACATATATATTTTTTTAGTTTTGTTAATTTTTTCAATAGTTTCTTTTGTTTCAATTTCGTTGATTTCTGCTCTGATTTTAATTATTTCTTGCCTTCTGCTACATTTTCTGTTGTTTTGCTCTTCCTTTTCTAGGGCTTTGAGTTAAAGTGTGAGCTCATTTATTTGTTCGGTTTTACTTTTTTTCAGGAATGACCTCCAGGCAATGAATTTCCCTCTTAAAACTGCTTTCATTGTGTCCCATAGATTCCGATATGTTGCGTCTGTATTTTCATGTATCTCTAAGAATTTTTTGATTTCCTCCTTTATATCTTCTGTAACCCACTGA
This sequence comes from Callospermophilus lateralis, assembly GCF_048772815.1. NCBI lineage: Eukaryota > Metazoa > Chordata > Mammalia > Rodentia > Sciuridae > Callospermophilus > Callospermophilus lateralis. The sequence continues at coordinate 88,998 of NW_027512458.1, read as the reverse complement.
TCATTCAGTAACATATTGTTCATTTTCCATGTGATGTAGGATTTTTCCTTCCTTCTTTTATCATTGATTTCCAGTTTCATTCCATTATGATCAGATAAAATGCATGGTATTATCTCCACACCTTTATATTTACTAAGGGTTACCCTATGGCATCATATATTGTCTATTTTTGAGAAGGATCCATGTGCTGCTGAGAAAAAAAGTATATCCACTTGATGATGGTTGATATATTCTATATATGTTAGTTACATGTAGGTTATTGATTGTGATATTGAGTTCTATACTTTCTTTATTCAACTTTTGTTTGGAGGATCTGTCCAATGATGATAGATGTGTGTTGAAGTCACCCATAATTATTGTGTTGTGGTCTATTTCATTCTGGAGCTTGAGGAGAATTTGTTTCATGAACAACGTAGCACCATTATTTAGTGCATAAATATTGATAATTGTTATGTCTTGTTAGTGAATGGTTCCTTTTAACAGTATATAGTGTCCTTCCTTATCCCTTTTGATTAACTTAGTCTTGAAGTCGATTTTATTCGATATGAGGATGTCCACCCCTGCTTGTTTATGAGGATAAGTGTGCATGGTGTATTTTCTCCCAACCTTTCACCTTCAGCCTGTGTGTCTTTGCATTTCAGATGTGTCTCCTGGAGGCAACATATTGTTGGATTTGTTTATTTAATCCAAGTTACCAACCTATGTCGCTTTATTGGAGACTTTAAGCCATTTACATTCAGAGTTACTATTGATGTATGGTTTGTATGCCAGCCATGTTTGATTATTTATATATTTTTTAATTTAGTTTGTTTCTCCATGACAAGCTTTCACCCTGCCTCTGTCATTACCAAGGTACTTCCCACTGATGGTTTTGGTTGTTGTTTTTCATTTCTTTCTTGTGTAGTGTTTTGCTCAAGACGCTTTGCAATGCTTGTTTTCTGGCTTCAAATTCTTTTAGCTTTTGTTTATCATGAAAGATTCTTATTTCGTTGTTGGACCTGATGGTTAATTATGCTGGATACATAATTCTTGGTTGGCATTCATTGTCGTTCAGTGTTTGATATACATTTTTCCAGGGTCTTCTCGCTTTCAGCGTCTGTGATGAAATATCCATTGTTAACCTTATTTGTTTACCACTGAATGTATTCTGCCTCCATTCTCTTGTAGATTTATTATTTTCTCTTTGTTCTGTATATTGGATATCTTCATAACAATGTGTCTTGGCATTGGTCTACTGTGATTTTGTGTGCTCTTGTCCTGTATGCATCTACAATTTGTATATCCATTTCCATTTTTATTTCTGGAAAGTTTTCTATAATTATTTCATTCAGCAGTTTTCTCATTCCCTTGGTTTGAGTCTCTGTACCTTCCTCTATCCTGATGACTCGTAAGTGTGTTTTTATTTTATGTTATCCCAAATCTCTTGGATGTTTTTCTTGTGATTTTTTTGCCAGCTTTTCTGAGTTGGCTGGACTCGTTTCAAGATGATATATTTTGTCTTCATTATCTGACCTTTTGGCTTTTACTTGCTCCACTTTGTTAGTGATACTCTCAATGGAGTTCTTAATTTGGTTTATCATTTCCTTCATTTCTAGAATTATTGTTTGATTTTTTTATAATCTCTATCCTCTGATAAAGATGCTTAACTTTTTCTTTTATCTGTTTATGTAATTCATTTTCAATGTTTTCTTTTACTGTTTAAATTTTCTGTCTCGTATCCTCTTTAAGTTTCCATTCCATCTGTCTAAGGTACTCCTTGAGTTCTTTATATGACCATTTTTCTGATGACTCTAGGTCCTCCTGAATATTTATTGTGTCCTTCGTGGTTTGTACTCCTTTTCTTCCTTTCTTGTTTATGCTGCTCATGTTACTTCTTGTTCTGTTTGACTGCTTAGTTACTGTTTACTCTTATAAATTTATTTGATGCTTGGGAGGAAAGATTTTAGAAGGGAAGGGAAAAAGTCACTAAAGAGAATGAGAGTAGGCAGGGAGAATGCAAGGAATGGGAAATAAGAAAATTGAAAAGAAATGAAAAGACAATAGAAAAAATAGAAAATAAAGAAAGAAAATGATTTTTTTAAAAAAATGATTATGATAATATAAAATTAAAATTAAAATTTTAAAAAATAATAATGACAAAAGAAAAAATTAAAAAAATTAAAAACATTTTAAAAAAGTTAAAGAACAGCAACAAAAAAATGAAAATAAAAGAAAACAAAAAAAACAAAAACAAAAAAAACAAACTAATATAATAATAATAATAATTATAATAATAATAAATGCAGTCATAGATTGCAATAAACTTTTTTTCCATTAGGCAGAGCTGTGCCCACTGGGCCAAGCTTCTCCTTTCAATAGGTGGGAACCAATCACTGTGCAGCAGCTATTCCTCCCACACTGGGTGGGTGTCCAATCCTGAGTGCCTAGGGCCTTCTTTTGTGTTTCCTCAAGCCAGGCCCCACTCACCTGTGACACTCACCACAATACTGGCTACATGCCAGGTCTGCTGCTCCTAGGAGCCCTGTTTTCATGAACGCCTGGGCACAATCTCCCTGTTTGTCTCCCTCAGACCCTAAGTTTGTAGAGCTTAGGCCTGAGAACCCCCAGCGAATTTGCTTGCACTCCGGAAGCCATGCCCCCGGAAGCTGGAGCAAGAGACTTCAGTTTTCAGCACTGGTGGGAGCAGTGGCCTGGAGGTCTGCACCACGAGTCCCGTGCCACTCCTAATTCCCTCGGTCTGGATATCGCACTCAAGGGAGAGCTGGGAGGGGCTCTGAAGATTTCCCCACAAGTTCGCAAATTTATAGGAATTTGCTTCACTTTCAATCACTTCCTGCTTCAGGACACATGTATTCTTCCATGTTTCTTGACAGGTCTTTTCATGAGACTTCTTTCAAGACACATGACTTTCATTTTCCATAATCACTTTTGAAGCAAAACTCACATAAACTTTATGATAAATTATAACTCTGATATTACCATTAGATGTATTACTGGTTGGAATTAATGATTGCATACCAATATAGGATTTCTTATATATTTTCAGATAAAAATTCAATCCATTATTTAAAGTGAAAAGAGTTATATTATTTATTCACAGTATGGTCTATTCATGCATTATCTCTATATTCATAGACGCAGTGTACACTTCTTTATACCCCCAATACTAATTTATACGTCTTCAAAATATTGCTCCCTGAAATGGTGGAAGAAATACTCATGTCACCTGATCTACTTATACATTTAATCACAGAAATATTCGGAACTCAAAATGCAAAGGTCACACTTATGTTTGTACCAAAGCCTAAAAGGAAAGTAAACATGGATTACTAAAAACATCCATGTCCATGTTGCCTAATGCTGTCAAATGTCAATCCTATTGGTGACTACATATTTGTTTCTTCATAAGATTATATATTCAAACTCAACCCTACTGAAAATGTCTAATCCTATCCCTCACTTTATACATTGCCTGATTTCATTATGGCTCTATTTCTATCTGTTTCCTACATATTTTCCCCAGTTCATCATTGTGACTGACTCTTCACATGTGCTGACATTTACATTCACACTCTAATCGAAAACCTATTGCTAATAAAATTTGTTCCTAATCCTATACTCATTCTTTTTGTAAACCTACCGACTATCTTCCTAATCCGACCGACTATCCTTTTTTGACTGGTTGTTCTCTTCTACATTCAATCAAGCAAGGTACAAGGTCTTATGCCATTGCATATTGATCTATCTGAGACCTCTGTGCAGAATGCAATTCAATGCTAAGTATCACAATCAAGGGTCCAATGCCCTTCTGGTCTTCAAATGTTACCTAGATTTCTGGTTTCACACTTATATTTCACATATATATTCTGGTAAATATCGCAGTTTCAAATACCATTATTCATTCTGCAGGATGATTCCTAAACTAAATCCAACATGTTATTGACCCTAAACATACACTGTTCCCTCAATCTAACTTTACAGAAGAGCAGGGACAGAGTTGGTCTTACAATACAGGAATGTAGGGGATCTTCCACCTGCTGAGAACCTCAAAGGTCCATGCAGACATGATCCCTGGAAAAGAGGTAGGCAGCTATGAAGGACCTGAGAGAGCAAAAGTCATCTTCCATGGCAAACAACCTTGTCAGGATGAAGGGGTGTGTCTGAATCAGCCACTTTCTTCTTAATGTAGAGAAGACGGACCAAACAAGGTCTGTGTGGAGAGCTGTTCCCGTGTGTCTATGGTTGATATGCCATTCTAACTTGTGACAGTGTCACAGGAAGTAGGGGCAGCCTCCATCTCATGGGACCCTTGGAGGCAACTATTAGGACAAAGTGTTTGCCAAGGCATTGACCTATTCAGTTCCTGAAGGAAGTGACCTACCTTACTTCTTTGGTGATGGAACTCTCTGAACTTGGGATCCAGGAAGCCAGGCATCCAGAGCCAGTCCCAGTCCCAGTCCCAGTGGGCTCACTTGTTTAGTTTTACTAATGACAGATTCTGTCTTTTTTGGTACCTACTGATGTGAGGATGGCCAAATGCCAGGAGAGCTCTGAAGACGGGCCTTTCCTTAGTAACTAGGTAGTGGCTCACCGCTGGCTCCTAACAACTTCACAGAGTTGGCCAAGGAGACCAGATCTGACACAGTACAGGCCATTTCGGGGGAACATAGTAGGGCCCGCCAGTCAGAGGACACTCTGGATATTCACAGACTTACTTGGGGAAGGAGGTGCCTTTGTGTTTGTGGGTGTGAGTTTGTGGTTTTGTCTCATTTTCTTAGAATAGGTACAAAAGCTGGTATGTCTGGTTTGCAGTGGACTGTTTCTAGATAGTCGTTTGACAAGGCAAGTGTTTCTATGTCTGTGTATAACACTGTGTCCGTGGTTGTAGACATTAGAAAAGAGAATGCATCAATGAATGTGTCCTGTCTAGTAGAAAGCTTCCCAGCATTCATCCTGCCCAATTTATGACTGCACTGCAGGTTGCCTTATCGATGGGCAACGCCTAATATCTTCCTAAGTTTCAGATTTCTTCCTGAATTCTGACCAATCTGCACAATAGTCTTATGGTTTTGTGTCCAAGATAGGTACCACCCCAAGCTCTGTCACATGGCCATGTACTGAATAGCTGAAGGTAATGGCGAGCATCTTAGAAAACTCAGATATCAGTGTGACCAGGTAAGTCTCAGTGGAGAAACCATGTTTTGTGCCTTTTGCTTACCTATTTTTCTGTTTCACTTAATGACAGGAAGGTCTTTGCCTCAGGCCACCCATTTGTGAAGCATGAAAAAAACAGTTTTCATATGGAAATGATTGGGCATCTCCTGTAGCTCTTTGCTTAATTGCTTTGAAAGGGATGTGTCTGAATCAGCCTCTTGGCCCTGTGTGAGGCTGTGGCTTAGATTCTCAGCACCTGATGGATATAAAGAAAGATCCCATGTGTGCATCCAAAACCAAAATGTCAAAATTCAGTCATTGTGGATGCTGTCTCTCTCCTTCCTCTATTAGGTTGCAGACAATCATCAAGTGAGTATAGGGATCCTTTGTGTCAAATGAGTTTTTCAAAGCCATGCAGAGGTGCTTGGGTTTTCTCATGATTCCACTTCACATAAAGAATCTAAACCCCACAGTCAGTAGGCCTCAAATTGGAGAAGCAGAGCAGTTGTAATGGCAGGCGTATTTGATCACTCCTGGTTCACAGGTATGGTGTCCAGGCCACCCTGACTTTAGGCAAATGAGGGCCAAGGGAGCTTATTTTGGACACTCTCTTGCGCTGTACCCCTCATGGAAATCTCCAGCCAGAGGTTATAATGAGGGTCTATGTGGAAGAAGATGAGGGCCATGTGGGAATGTTTTGGTTTTAATTTTGGTCATTTGTGTGGCAGTTGGAAGGGATGACTGGGTTCACCTCGGCTTGTACTCTGGTGTAATACTCCTTAGAGACTGAGTTGTAGAACTGACCTCAGAGAAGTATTGCCATGGATTGTGTGGGGATGTTAGGAGGCCACGCATGAGAGTCGCCCTTTGAAACTGAGATCTAGGCCAAGGGTGGCTTTCCACAGAACACTGAGAATTTCAGCCAGGATATCACATGATTTTATTCTGAAAAACTTGGCAGCCATAGTTGAGAGTCAAAACACACATGGACCTCACATTGTAGACCTCAATGATCCTGGCTTCATGTGACCTTTTGGCCACTATTTGGGATGCCTTGCCTGTGATTGTTTTCCAGAGCTTTTATTAAAATGAGCTTCCTTAACATTTAATGGTTCCTGAATGAATTGAAACCCACAGTGACTACAACTTCTTCCTTGAATAATGGCTAGATAAATACCATGAAATTTTTTAAATTTCCATGACGAGGTGGCACTGGAAAATCTTTGGATGTCCTGATGCTGATCATAGTATTCCAGACAGTGCCTTGATTGGCAGGGTTTCATGAAAATGGTGAAGAACAGAGATGCCAGTTAGTTGTCGCCTGCTGATTAGTGGGCCTAGAGCAGTGGTGGACAGATGTGTGACAAAACATCTGTGGTGGGGCCACGTGGATCTGCCATTGGCTTCCAAATGACTTGTGACTGATATGGTTACAGCCAACAGACCCAATAGGTAAAGGCATTTTGTTATATGGAGAGGTTTCAGGGAAATGTTCAGAATCAGGTTGCTATGATCAAGGGGGCAAGCTATGTGGGATAGAAGCCTGGTTATTGCATTCTCCTGCAAACCCTCACCCACCACACGTGACTAAACTCCCTCCAGCAATGTGTCCCAATTGAACTCCTTTATTTCGTGAAGCAAATACCAAACTCCCAATGCAGCAGCAAGAAACACCACTAAAAGTGGAGGATGAACAAATGTCTTCCCAGTTAACACAGGGAGAAACTTAGCCCCAGTGTCCACAGTTTAGCTACAAAAAAAGAATTCAGCACTGCTGCCACATGTTCAATGAAAAATAAGAAACCATGTCTTACAGGTCACATATATGCAGAACCAGCTTTGATGGTCTCTCTACAAAAGAACTAAATCTCCTGAAAACAACATATATTTCAAGTGACCAACCTCAGAGGCAGTTTCTCAAGAATTCTTTCGGCCAGCAGAGATCCATGTTTGAGGAGTGTTTACCTTTTGCCTTACTTTTTTGAACTCTGCTACCACCTCCAAGGTTGTGAACTCCTGAGTATATTCCATTCCAGATATGTATTCACAGATTTTCTAACTCTTCTCCTCTAACTGTGTCCTACTTTGGTAAAAGATAATGTCAAGGCATTGTTCTGGATGAGAGTGGGAAGATTTTGGGTAGCACATATTTGCATAGGCATTGGATACATTTTTCAATTTCCCTTCAAAATACTGAATCTCTGACCCTAACCAATTCCCAACTAGACTCTGACTACTAATCCTAATATGATGGAGAAAAATAACAAAAAACAGAAAAGAAGTACAAGCAGTTAAGAGGAGGCAAGGTGTATACTAGGACTTGCCTTTTGCATAATATAGGGTAGGAGTTATAAATCTTGCAAATTTTTTTTGAAATAGTTCTCCATGAGTTTTTAAAGTTAACAAATATGTGAATTCCTTTCTCCCTTTCTCTGTAGCCTATTAAGCACATGTATTTTTATATGCACATATAGATTTCTACCTGGTACCACACGTACATTCTTGTGAGGTGTTTGACTTGGCAGATACAAATTGTGAGAAGAGATCACTCCTCGTAAATGCTGTTGGAACTGAAATTTCAAACTATGGGTGAACTTTCTAGTTGAACAACATTATACATAAATCCATGTTCAGTATAATGAATATTTTTGGATCTGTGTATGATATATATTTCATGATGAATTTTGATTGGCATATATATTGCTAGTTTTTAATGTCTCTCTCTCTCTGTCTGTATATATATATATATATATATATATATATATATATATATATATATATATATATACTCTCCAGATTTTTCAAAATATGTAATATATGTGACTTATTATACACTCCCTAAATTCATTCATATTCATTTATGTGGATTTATAATCAACTTTTCACAAGATTATTTTCTAAAATATTCATCCACCTGAAATTCATATTTGTTTCCTATTACTGACAACTAACTTCAGTGAATGGTGTATACAAATCCTAATATTTCTACAGTAACTGACCCAGTTTAACATCAACGCAAGCAGATTCCTATGGGACATGATATATATTTTGACATTCATATTTATTCAACAATTTGACATTATTATTTCTTCAGTTTATGCACATCATAGTATATATATTTCATCCAAAATTTCAAAAATATATAGGAATTTGTTTCACTTTCAATCACTTCCTGCTTCTGAACACATGTATTCCTCCATGTTGCTTTACTGGTATTTTCATGAGACTTCTTTCCAAACACATTATTTTCGATTTCCAAAATCAATTTTGAAGCGAAACTCACACACTCTTCATGAAAATCCTAATACTAATATTATCATTGATGTATAACTGGTTGTAATGAATGTCTGTATATCAATATTTGATTTCCTGTATATTTTCAGATATCAATTCAATTCATTATTTATAGTGGAATGAGTATATGTTTTATTCAGAGTATGTTCTATTCATGCATTATCTGTATATTCATAGAAACAGGGTACACCTCTTTGTACCCCCAATACTAATTTCTACGTCTTCAAAATATTGCTCCCAGAAATGGTGGAAGATATACTCATGTCACCTGATCTACATATATATTTTATCACAGTAATATTATGGACACAAAATGCAAAGGTCACACTTATGATTGTACCAAAGCCTAAATGAAAAGTGAGCATGGATTAGTAATAACATCCATGTCCAGGTTGCCTAATGCTCTCAAATGTCAATCCAATTTGTGACTACATATTTGTTTCTTGCTAAGATTATATATTCAACCTCAACCCTGTTGAAAATGTCTAATACTATAACTCACATTATACTTTGCCTGATTTCCTTTTGTCTCAATTGATATTTACTTTCATACATATTTTCCCCAGTTCATCATTGTGAATGACTCTTCACATGTGCTGACATTTACATTCACTCTCTACCCGAAACCCTATTGCTAAAAAACTTTTGGTCCAAATCCTATACTCACTCTTCTTTCTAAACCTTCTGACTATCTTCCTAATCCTACCGATTATCCCTTTTTGACTGCATGTTCTCTTCAACATTCAATCATCCAAGGTAAAGGTCCTATGCCATTGTATAGCGATTAATCAGAGACATCTGTGCAGAACATAATTCAAAGCTAAGTATCCTACCCAAGGGCCCAATACACTTCTGGGCTTCAAAACTTACATAGATTTGGGTTTTCAAACTTATATTTCACCTTTATATTCTTTTAAATATCGCAGGTTCCCAATAACATTATTCATCCCACAGAATGATTCCTAACCGAAATCGAACCTGTTATTAACCCTAACCATACGCTGTTCCCTCAATCTAACTTTACAGAGGAGCAGGGACAGAGTTGGTCTTACAATACAGGAATGTAGGGGATCTTCCACCTGATGAGAACCTCAAAGGTCAATGCAGAAATGATCCTTGGAGAAGTTGTAGGCAGCTATGTAGTACCAAAGAGAGCAAAAGTCTTCTGACATGGTAAAGAACCTGGACAGGATGAAAGGATGTGTCTGAATCAGCCTCTCTCTTCTTAATGTAGAGAAGATGGACCAAAGCATGCCTGTATGGAGAGAAGTTCCCCGGTGCATATGGTTGATATACCATTCTAACTTGTGACAGTGTCACAGAAAGTAGGAACAGCCTCCATCTCATGGGACCCTTGGCAGCAACTGCTAGGACAAAGTGGTTGCCAAGGCAGTGACCTCATTCATTTCATGAAGAAAGTGACTTCACCTAACTTACTTGGTGATGGAACTCTCTGAACTTGGGATCAAGGAAGCCAGGCATCCAGAGCCAGTCCCAGTCACAGTCCCAGTGGGATCACATGTTTGGTTTTACCAAGGGCAGAGAGTCTTTTTTTGGTACCTACTGATGTGAGAATGGCCAATTGCCAGGACAGCTATGAAGAGGGTCCTTTCCTAAGAAAGCATGTAGTTGGTCATCGCTGGTTCCTGACAACTTCACAGATTTGGCCACGGAGACCAGATCTGAGACAGGGCAGGCCAGTTCGGGGTAACAATATGGTCCACAGACAGAGGACACTCCGGATAATCACAGACATATTGGGGGAAGGAAGTGCCTTTGTGGGTGTGGGTGTGAGTTTGTGGTTTTGTCTCATGTTCTGAGAATAGGTAGGAAAGGCGGTTTGTTTGGTTTGGAGTGGACTGTTTCTAAAAAGTCGTTTGAAAAGGTGAGTGTTTCTATATCTGTGTATCTCACTGTGTCCGTGGTTGTAGACATGAGAAAAGAGAATGCATCAATGGATATGTCCTGTCTAGAAGAAAGTTTTCCAGCATTCATCCTACCCAATTTATGACTGGACTGCAGGTTGCCTTATGGATGGGCCACCCCTACTATCGTCCTAAGTTCCTGTTTTCTTCCTAATTTTTGGCCACTACCCAGAATAGGCTCATGGTTTTGTGTCCAAGATATGTAACACCTCCAAGCTCTGTGACATGGCCATGTACTGGATAGCTGAATGGAATGGCGAGCATCTCAGGAAACTCAGATATCAGTGTGACCAGGAAAGTCTCAGTGGAGAAACACTGTTTTGGGCCTTCTGGTTACCTATTTTTCTGTTGCCCTGAATGTCAGGAAGGTCCTTACCTCAGGCCACTCCTTTTTGAAGCCTGAAGTAAACAGTTTTTAAATGCAAATGAATGGGCATCACCTGTGGTGCTTTGCTTAATTGCTTTCGAAAGGGATGTGTCTGAATCAGCAGCTTGGCTCTGGGTCAGGCTATGGATTAGATTCTCAGCACCTGATGGATATAAAGAAAGTTCCCATGTGTGTATTGAAAACAAAAATCTTAAAAATATCAGTCATTGTGCATGAAGTTTCCTGCCTTCCTCTGTTAGGTTCCTGACCTCCATCAAGTGAGAATAGGATCCTCTGGGTCAAATGAGTTCTTTGAACTCCTGCACAAGTGCTTGGGTTCTCCCATGATGCCAAATCACATAAAGAATCTATACCTGACAGTCAGTAGGCCTCAAATTGGAGAAGCAGAGCAGTATTAAAGGCAGGCCTATTTGATCACTCCTGGTTTACAGGAAGGGTGTCAAGGCCACGCTCACTTTAGGCAAATGACGGGCAAGGGTGCATATTTTGGACATTGTCTTGGGCTGCGCTCCTAATGGAAACCTCCAGCAAGAGTTTATGATGAGTGTCTATATGGAAGAAAATGAGGGTCATGTGGGAAAGTTTTGGTTTCAATTGTGGTCATTTGTGTGGCGGTTGGAAGAGATGACTGGGTCCACATGGGCTTGAACTCTGGTGTGATTCTCCTTCGAGACTGAGTTCTGGAACTGACCTCAGAGAAGTATTGCCATTAATTGTGTTGGGATTGTAGGAGGACACGCATGAGAGTCACTCTTGAAACCTGAGATTGGGCCCTGGGTGGCTTTCCACAGAGCACTGAGAATCTCAGCCAGGATATCACATGATTTTATTCTGAAAGACTTGGCAGCTATAGTTAAGAGTCAAAACACACATGGACCTCACATTTTAGACCTCAATGGGCCTGTCTGCATGTGACATTTTGACCACTCTTTGGGAAGCCTTGCCTGTGAGAGATCTCCAGAGCTTTCATTGAAATGAGCTTCCTCACCATTTCATGGTTCTTGGATGAATGGAAACCCCAAAGTGCCTCCAACTTCATTCTTGAACAATGGATAGATAAATACCATGAAATTTTTGAAATTCCCAATGACCAGGTGGCACTGGAGAACCATTGGATGTCCTATTGCTGCTCATGAGTGTACAAGACAGTGCCTTGATTGACTGGATTTCTTGACAATGGTGTAGAACAGAGATGCCAGTAAGTTGGAGCCTGCTGAGTAGTGAGCCTAGAGCAGTGGTGTGCAGTTGTCTGATAATATATTTGTGGTGTGGCCATGTGGGTGTGTCATTGGCTTCCAAATGGCTTGTGACTGATTTGGTGCAGCCAGCAGAAAATTATATGAAAACGCATCTGGTTATATGGACAGGTTTCAGGGCAATGTTCAGAATCAGGTTGCTATGGTCAAGGGAGCAAGCAATGTGGGATAGAAGCCTGGTTGGTGCATTCTCCTGAAGACCCTGACCCACCACACCTTACAGGACTCCCACCAGCACTGTGACCCATTTGAAATCCTTGTATGTTGTGAAGCAAATACAAAACACCCAGTGCAGCTGCAAGAAACACCACGAAAATTGGAGGATGACCAAATGGCTTCAAAGTCCACACAGGGAGACACTTAGCCCCCAGTGGCCACAGTTTATCTACAAAGAGAGAATTCATCACTGCTTCCTCATGTTCATTAGAAAATAAGAAACCATATCCTCCAGGTCACATAGATGCAGACCCAGCTTTGATGGTCTCCGTACACAGGGAGCTAAAGCTCCTGACAACAACATATACTTCAAGTGCCCAACCTCAGAGGCAGTTTCTCAAGAAGTCTTAATGCCAGCATAGCTCCATGTTTGTGGAGTGTTTACACTGTCCCTTACATTTGGAAACTCCTCTACCACCTCCTGAACATTTTCAATTCCAGGTATGTATACACAGATTTTCTAACTCTTCCTCTCTAATTGTGTCTTACTAGGGGCGAAGATATTGTCAAGGCATTGTTCTGGATGAAAGTGGAAATTTTTTTGTAGCACATATTTGCATACACATTGGATTCATTTTCCTATTTTCCATTTGAAATACTTAATAACTGACACTAACCCATACCCTAATAGACTCTTACTGCTAATCCTAATATGATGAAGTAAAATAACCCAAACAGAATAGAAATACAAACATTTCAGAGGAGGCATGGTGTATAGTTAGACTTGGCTTTTGCATGATAAAGTGTAGGTGTTATAAATCTAGTTAATTTTTAATTGAAATAGTTCCATGTGTACTTAAAGTTAACAAATATGTGAATTCCTGTCACCCTTTCTCTGTAGCCTATTCAGCACATGTATTTTTATATGCACATATAGAATTCTACCTGGTACCACAGGTACATTCTTGTGAGGTGGCTGACTTGGCAGATAGAAATTGTGAGAATAGATCACTCCGCATAAACGCTGTTGAAACTGAAATTTCAAACTATGGGTGAGCTTCCTAGTTGAACAACATTATACATAAATCCATGTTCAGTAAAATGAATATTTTTGGATCTGAGGATGATATATATTTCATGGTGAATTTCGATTGGCATATGTATTGCTAATTTTTAATGTCTGTGTGTGTGTGTTTGTGTGTGTGTGTGTGTGTATATATATATATATATATATATATATATATATACACTCTAAATTTTTTTAAAATATAAAATATATGTGTCTTATTATAAACTCCCTAAATTCATTCATATTCATGTATGTGGATTTAGAGTTAACATTTCACAAGATTATTCACGGAAATATTCATCCACTTGAAATACATATTTTTTTCCTAGAAATGAAAACTAACTTCAGTGAATGGTGGATACAAATCCTTATATTTCTACAATAATTGATCCAGTTTCTCATCAATGCAAGTAGATTCCTATGGGACATGATATGTATTTTGATGTTCATTCTTATTCACCACTGGTATGTTACAATTTCTTCAGTTTATGCACATTATAGGATATATATTTCATCCATACGTTAGCAAAATTATAGGCATTTGTTTCACTTTCTATCATTTTCTGCTTTAGAACACATGTAATCCTCCATGTTTCTTGACTGGTTTGTTTATGAGACTTCATTCCAAACATATTATTTTCGATTTCCATAATCATATTTGAAGCAAAACTCACACACCCTTCATGATAAACTATAACCCTAATATTACTATTAGATGTATAACTGGTTGGAATGAATGATTGTATATCAATATAATATTTCTTATATATTTTCAGATATCAAATAAATCCATTATTTAAAGTGGAACCAGTTATATTATTTATTCACACTATTGTCTATTCATGCATTGTCTCTATATTCATAGATACAGGGTACACCTCTTTGTAAACCCAATACTAATTTATACGTCTTCAAAATTTTGCTCCCAGTAATGGTGGAAGAAATACTCATGATATCTGATTTACATATACATTTTATCACAGTAATATTCTGGACAGAAAAAGAAAAGGTCACACTTATTTGCACCAAAGCCTAAATGTAAAGTGAACATGGATTACTAAAACCATCCATGTCAAGTTTGGCTAATGCTCTCAAAAGTCAATCCTATTTGTGACAACATATTTGTTTCTTGCTAAGTTTATATATTCAAACTAAACCCTGTTGAAAATATCTAATCCTATCTCTCACTTTATACTTTTCCTGGTTTCATAATGTCTCTATTTATATCAGCTTTCCTACATACTTTCCACAGTTCATCATTGTGACTGACTCTTCAATTGTGCTGACATTTACATTCACACTCTAATCCAAACCCTATTGCTAAGGAATTTTTTTCCAAATCCTATACTCACTCTTCTTCTTAAACCTACTATCTTCCTAATCCTACCCATTATCCCTTTTTGACTGGATGTTCTCTTATACATTCAATAATACAAGGTACAGTGTCTAATGCCATTGTATATCGATCTATCTCAGACATCTGTGCAGAACATAATTCAACGCTAAGTATCACAATCAAGTGCCCATCCCCATTCTGCGCTTCAAATCTTATTTAGATTTCTGTATTCATACATATATTTCACCTATATATACTTATAAATGTCGCAGGTTCCCAGTACCATTATTCATCCAGCAGAATGATTCCTAATTCAAATTGAACATATTATTAACCCTAACCATACACTGTTCCCTCAATCTAACTTTACAGAAGAGCAGGGACAGAGTTGGTCTTACAATACAGGAATATAGGGGATCTTCCACCTCCTGAGAACCTCAAGGTCCATGCAGAAATGATCCCTGGAGAAGATGTAAACAACTATGAAGGACCTGAGAGAGCAAAAGTCAGCATCCATGGCAAACAACCTGGTCAGGATGAAAGGTTGTTTATGAATCAGCCTCTCTCTTCTTATTGTAGAGAAGATGGACCAAACCAGGTTGGTGTGGAGAGCTGTTCCTAAGTGCCTATGGTTGATATACCATTCTACCTTGTGAAAGTGTCACAGAAAGTAGGGGCAGCCTCCATCTCATGGTCGTCTTGGAAGCAACTGTTAGGACAAAGTGGTTACCAAGGCAGTGATCTGATTCAGTTCCTTAAGGAAGTGACCTCACCTCACTTCTTTGTTGATGGAACTCTCTGAACTTGATATCCAAGAAGCCAGGCACCAAGAGGCAGTCCCAATCCCAGTGGTCTCACTTGTATGGATTTACCAAGGACAGAGTCAGTCATTCTTGGTACCTACTGATGTGAGGACAGCCAAAACCAGGAAAGCTCTGAAGAGGGGCTTTTCCTGAGAAAGTAGGTAGTGGCTCACTCCTGGCTCCTGACAACTTCACAGAGTTGGCCAAGGAGACCAGATCTGAGACAGGACAGGCCATTTCATTGGAACATAGTATGGCCCACCAGTCAGAGGACACTCCGGATAGTCCCAGACCTACTTGGGGGAAGGATGTGTCTTTGTGGAAGTGGGTGTGGGTTTGTGGTTTTGTCTCATATTCTGAGAATAGGTAGGAATGGCGGTTTGTTTGGTTTGGAGGGAACTGTTTCTAGTAAGTCATTTGACAAGGCAAGTGTTTCTATGTCTGTTTATACCACTGTGTCCCTGGTTGCAGACATTAGAAAAGAAAATGCATCAATGGGTGAGTCCTGTCTAGTAGAAAGCTTCTCAGCTTTCATCCTGCCCAATTCATGAATGGACTGCGGCTTGACTTATCAATGGGGAACACCTGCTAACTTCTTAAGTTCCTGTTTTCTTACTGAATTGTGTGCACTCTCCAGAATAGGCTCATGGTTTTGTGTCCATGATATGTACCTCCTCAAATCTCTGTGACATGGCCATGTACTGGATAGCTGAAGGGAATGGCGAGCATCTCAGAAAGCTCAGATATCAGTGTGACCAGGAATGCCTCAGTGGAAAAACCCTGCTTTGGACATTTTGCTTACCTATTCTTCTGTTGCCCTGAAAGTCAGGAAGGTCTTTGCATCAGGTGTGTCATGTGGGAGTGTTTTAGTTTTAATTGTGGTCATTTTTGTGGCCGTTGGAAGAGATGACTATGTCCACCTGGGCTTGAACACTTATGTGATTCCCCTTAGAGACTGAGTTCTGGAACTGACCTCAAAGAAGGATTGCCATGTATTGTGTTGGGATTTTAGGAGGCCACGCATGAGAGTCGCACTTGGAAACTGAGATCTAGGCCCAGGGAGGCTTTCAGAAGAGCACTGGAAATTTCAGGAAGGACATCACATGATTTTATTCTTAAAGACTTGGCAGCCATCGTTGCAAGTCAAAACACACATGGACCTCACATTGTAGACCTCAAATGCCTGGCTTAATGTGACCTTTTAGCCTGTCTTTGGGAAGCCTTGCCTGTTAGAATTCTCCAGAGCTTTCATTGAAATGAGCTTCTTCTCCATTTTATGGTTCCTGAATGAATTGAAACCCACAGTGCCTTCAACTTCATCCATGAAAAATGCCTAGATAAATATCATTAAAGTTTGGAAATTCCCATCACCTGGTGGCACTGGAGAACCTTTGGGTGTCCTATTGCTGATCATGAGTGTACCAGACAGTGCCTTGATTGACTGGGTTTCATGAAAATGGTATAGAACAGAGATGCCAGTAACTTGGAGCCTGATGAGTAGTCGGCCTAGAGCAGTGGTGTGCAGGTGTGTGTTAAAACATCTGTGGTGGGGTGATGTGGATATGCCATTGGCTTCCAAATGCCTTGTGACTGATATGGTGCAGCCCCCATACCCTTGTATGTAAAGGCATCTTGTTATATGGAGAGGTTGCAGGGCAATGTTTAGAATCAGATTGCTATGGTCAAGGGGGCAAGCTATGTGGGATATAAGCCAGGTTGGTGCATTCTCCTGCAGACCCTTACCCACCACACGTGACAGAACTCCCTCCATCACTGTGTCCCAGTTGAACTTCTCGTATTTTGTGAAGCAAATACCAAACTCCCAGTGCAGCTGCAAGAAACACCACGAAAATTGGAGGATGACCAAATGGCTTCACAGTCCACACTAGAAGACACTTAGCCCCCAGTGGCAACAGTTTACCTATAAAGAGAGAATTCAGCCCTGCTGCCTCATGTTCACAGGAAAAAAAGAAACCATGTCCTCCAGGTCATATAGATGCAGACCCAGCTTTGATGGTCTCTCTACAAAGGAAGCTAAAGCTCCTGTCATCAACATATATTTCAGGTGCCCAACCTCAGAGGCAGTTTTTCAAAAAGTCTTTAGGCCAGCAGAGCTCCATGTTTTTGGAGTTTTTACCCTGTCCCTTACTTTTTGAAACTTCTCTACAACCTCGAAGGTTGTGAACTCCTGAGCATTTTCCATTACCGATATGTATTCACAGATTTTCTAACTCTTCTCCTCTAATTGTGTCTTACTTGGGGTGAAGGAAATGTCAAGGCATTGTTCTGAATGAGAGTTGGAAGATTTTTGGGTAGCACATATTTGCCTACACATTGGATTCATTTTCCAATTTTCCATTCGAAATACTGAATCCCTGACTGTCAAGGGTAGAAGGAATTCTTTTTCAAAGAACAGCCTGACACTTACAAGAAACAGCCACCAGGAGACATCCTGTCTGGAAGACATCCTGTAGCCATATGTGTCCCTGAGACATCCTGTGGCCATCTTTCTTCCAGAAACATCCTGAAGTTATCTCACCTTGTGAAGACATCCAGGAACTGCCGATAAGAGAGTTTTCCCAAATCCAGCATTTTAATACCCATGTGTGAACAATAAAATTTTGCAGCTTGATCAGAACTCCTGTGTTGCTCTCATCTCTCGTGTCTCTTGTCCCTTCATTCCTCCCCATCTAGGTTCGCTGCCCATGTTGATGTGTCCTGCCGGCCGGGACATCTGGCGCCCACCGACTGGGGCTCAAGCCATTGACTGAGGGGGAACCCCTTCCTCCTGGAAGACTTGGTCAAGAGGAGCCCGCGATCGTCTCAGCAGACACCACCCGAAGACATATCCAGGAGGAGGGTGGGAATGATGCACGGTGAGTGACCCACCATGTGACAAGCAGTATCGTCACATGATTTATTTCAGGCTTCAAGGAGTTCTTCAAGACATGGGGGGCACATGTTAAGAAAAAGGACTTAAAATTTTTCTTTTCACACATAGGAGCATTGTGTCCATGGTTTCCTCTTGAAGGGACCATTGATGGCAAAAATGGCTTAGAGTAGGAGACTGTTTAAAAGATTATTATGAATCCTTTGGCCCAGAAAAAATGCCAGTTCCCACCTTTTCTTACTGGAACTTAATTAATGAAATTCTTAAAAGTTTTCGCTTTGACAATGGTACCTTACAACTTGTCAGGATTGGGGAAGAGATTATGCAAAAGACCTCTCGTCCCTCCTCTGCATGCCCATCATTAGTATAGACATAGACCCTTCTCAGTCTTCCCAGGACCCTGAGAACCTTCCTGGTCCCCCTAAAAATACGACCCTAATTAATAAGGCTCCAATGATTAAAAACCACCTTTATCCAGTTTTAAATCCCAGAGACACATTGACCCCTGGGAAGGACGCTATCTTGGAGAAGGAAGCAGCTCTCTACCATTCAGAAGACCCACAACCTCTCAGGACCCTGCCACAGCCTACAGGATTTACACATCCACCTCCCTCCTATATCCCTCCTGCCTTTTGTACTCTGGCCCTTCAGATATTTTTTCCCTACTTCCCCTACCTAACCTCGCTCCCTTGCCAGCATCCTTCCAACATAGACAGGAAGAGATGCAACTTTTAAAATAATTAAATTCCCTTGACTCTGAGCTCTCTTCATTAGCCTTAGCTATGGAGTCAATGCAAGCTGGCCCCAGCGGTCTAATACAAAGTCGAAGCCACTCCATCGGCCTGTTCTCACCTTCCCAGTCAACACCAGTCAGATAGATAAGCCTTCCCAGGCTGCGGTCAAAGACTTCGATGAGGAACAAGAGGAGGAAGCGGGGGAAATGGATCAAGGAGATCAGGACTCAGAGGATGAGGAGTTCACCCCTGGGCAGGAAGGAACCCAGAGTCTACAAAAAAATTAAGCCTATGTTTTCTTGAAAAACTTAATAAGGCTTGTGCTCACTATGGCCCCACTGTGCCCTACACGTTGGCTTTATTAGAAATCCACAGCGCACAATGGCTTACTCCCAATGATTGGAAATTTTTAGACCAAGCTACCTTCAGTGCCGGAGACTTCCTCTTATGGAATGCAGATTTCGAAGACAATGTCGGGAAACTGCTCAAATAATTTTAACTAAGGCCTCCTCTGAATCTGGGACTTAAGTTTAGCTAGTGGGCAATGCGCCTTTTGACACTAAAAATAACAGGCACGTTTCCCTCCTGGACTCTTGGCACAGACTCAGATGGCTGGTTTTCCTGCTTGGTGACACCTCCCTCAAAAGGCCTCGGCTACCAATTCCCTGGCAAAAATTTGACAAGTGCCCCATGAGCCTTATAGGTAGTTTGTTCCCCGGCTTAACCTAGCTGCGGAATGCTTGCATGAACCAAGCGAAGGTGAAAGCACCTATGTAAAACATCTTGCCTTTGAAAATGCCAACCCAGCATGTCAGGATGTTCTTCAACCACATAAGGATAAAGGGAAACTTTCTGAATTTATTAGACTCTGTGCAGGCGTGGGTGCAGCCCATGCCATGGGTCTCACTTTAGGGGCCGCCTTTACCAAGGCGTTTCACAATCCTGGCTCACGTACTTGCTTTACTTGTAAACAACCTGGCCATTTTGCATGTGGGTGTCCGACAGGCAAACAAAGCCTAGGAATAGCGTCTCCTCAAACTGGGGCTTAACCGCCCCCAGCTACCCTTTTCCATAGAAGTGGTAAAAGTCATCACTGGGACAGTGAGTGTAGATCTAAGACAAATGCTCTCAGACAGCCTATTTCTTCCTGCTTCTCGGGAAACTCCCTGCGGGGCCAGCCCCTGGCCACAACATCCCCCAGGACAAACACAGGAGCAATAAGGTTTGTTCCCTCCCAAAATCCCAATCTACCACAAAATCCTTCTCCACAATTGCCTCCCTCCAACTAGCCACCGCAGGCAGCGCAAAATTGGACCTCTGTGCCACCACAGTTATAATATTAGACTCAATGCAAGGGCCCCAGATAATACCCACTGGAATTATGGGTCCCCCTCCATCTCATACATGTGCCCTTATTCTTGGAAGAGCCTCCACTACCATACAAGGTGTTCAGGTCTTCGCTGGCATTAATGATAATGATTTCACTGAAGAAATAAAAATACTGGCTACTGCTATTAATGGAGTTGCCGCCATCCCAGCAGGAACAAGACTTGCACAATTAATTCTCCTTCCCTTGGATTCAGGAGGCATTTCCACCACCCAAACCTACCTCGGGGGGCTGCCTTCTTAGGCTTCTCTGATGTGTATTGGGTTCAACCCATTTCTCACAATAGACCCACCCTTACCTTACTTACTGAAGGAAAGGAATTCCAAGGAGTTCTAGATATTGGAGCTGATGCCACAATTATTTCTCAAAAATACTAGCCATCAGGTTGGCCCCTCACTCCATCCTTGACTGACCTAAAAGGGATAGGAAAATAAAAAAATCCTCTGGTCAGCTCAAGGTCTATTAGCTGCACTGATAAAGATGGTAATAAGTCAACTGTCACTCCTTTCGTTGATTCTGACCTCCCTGTTAACGTATAGGGTGGAGATATTTTGAGTCATTGGAAGATATTCTCGCCAGTCCCAATTCCATGGTGACTCATCAAATGCTTCCTATGAATTTTGTTCCTGGTACAGGCCTGGGGATACTGAAACAAGGACTGGTGGAGCCTATACAACCCATAAAAAAAACAAATACATGTGGACTTGTGTATTTAGATTTTTAGTGTCGGTCCCTGACCCTCCTGTACCCCATGCAGATAAAATTATTTGGGAGACTCAGACTCCTGTGTTGGTGGATCAGTGGCCCCTTACCCAAGAAAAATTGGAGGCTGCCTCCAAGTTAGTGCTGGAACAGCTGGCAGCCGGCCATGTAAAGCCCTCAACCTCACCATGGATTACTCCTATTTTTATTATCAAGAAAAAATCAGGCAAGTGGCGCCTTTTACAATATTTGTGTGCCATTAATAAAGTTATGTGCCCGATGGGAGCACTACAGCCAGGCATTCCCACACCAGTGGCGATTCCAAAAACCTATTGTAAAATGGTTATTGACTTAAAAGATTGCTTTTTTACCATTCCTTTACATCCTGAGGATAGACCCTATTTTGCCTTTAGTCTCCCTCGCATTAATTTTCTGGGCCCTATGCAGAGATTTCAATGGAAGGTTCTTCCCCAAGGTATGGCCAACAGCCCTAGTCTTTGCCAAAAATACGTTGCTCAATCAGTAGACCCTGTGAGAGAGCGATGACCACAAAATTATATTTTACATTATATGGATGATTTGTTAATTGCTGCACCTAATACCCATGACCTTAATAATTGTTACTTGGACTTTTACAAAACCTCACTACCTTGGGACTACAGATAGCTCCAGATAAGTTTCAAACACAGGACCCTTATACCTATTTGGGCCTTAAACTTCAAGATAATCAGATCCAAATTCCTAAAATACAACTATGTGTGGACCATATTCACACACTTAATGATTTTCAAATATTACTGGGGGATATTCAATTGCTAGGAACATATTTAAAATTACCCACTTGTGTACTTTTGCCCCTTAATGATATTTTGATAGGTGATTCCCACCCCTCCTCCCCTCAAAAGCTTACTCCCGAGGCATGACATGCATTAAACCAAGCCACAGAAGCCATTGCCCAAATTTCTTATAACCTTCCTCTGGTTCTGGTTATTTTCCACACTCCTCATACACCCACAGGAATATTTTGGCAGCGAGATCCACATTTTAAAAATAAAGGTTGCCCCTTGCTTTTGGTCCTTGTACCCACCACATCCTCCAAGGTTATTACTGTTTATCTTGCTCAGGTAGCTTCTCTTATTTTTAAAGGTCGTTTGCTTTCTCGACAACATTTTGGCAAAGACCCTGATAATATTTTAATTCCATATACTAAGGACCAAACCCTTACTACAATTTTTACTACAGACATGGATGAATGGGATATTGCCCTATCAGGCTTTTTGGGAACAATTCATAACCACATCCCCGATGACCCCCTTTTAAATTTTGTCCAGTTACATCCATTTATTTTTCCCAAAATTACTCAAAAGGCTCCCATTCCTCAAGCCCTTACCTTTTTTACAGACGGTTCCAGTAATGGCCGTGCAGTCTTTGTTGTCAATAACAAGCCTACCACCTTTGATACTGTCTATCAGTCAGCTCAGTTTGTGGAATTGTTCGCCATAACACAAGTTTTTATAAAGTTTTTTGATTATCTTGTTAATATTTATACAGACAGTGCCTATATTGCTCATTCTGTGCCCCTTCTGGAGATTTCACCCACCATTAAGGCTTCTTCCAATTCCCCCTTTCTGTTTCACCAGCTTCAGCAGCTAATTCAGGCCAGAAAACATCCATTTTCCTTAGGACACATCATGACACACTCTGACTTTCTGAGCCCTCTAACACAAGGTAATGCCCAAGCTGATGCAGCAACACGTTCCATCTTTCCAATTTTTGTTGGCTCCATTCAAAAGGCCATGGAGTTACACAATCTTCACCATCTAAATTCCCAGAGCCATCGATTACTTTGGAAAATTACCAGGCAACATGCATGAGAAATAGTAAAAGCATGCCCTTCTTGCACTGTCTCCCTCCCCATTCAACACTTGGGAGTTAACCCCCGAGGATTACTGCCCAATCAGATTTAGCAAATGGATGTTATTCATTTTCCTGAATTTTGAAAAACCAAATATATATACGTTTCTATAGATACCTTCAGCGGCTTTATTTTTGAATCACTACATTCTTGAGAGGCTACCAAAGATGTCCTTTCTCATCTTGTTTCAGCCTTTTTCATAATGTGTAAACCAATACATATTAAAACAGATAAATGTCCTGCATATACCAGTGCCAAGTTTAAACAGTTTTGTGCTACCTTGCAATTTTGTCATACTACTGAAATTCCATACAACACTCAGGGCCAAGGCATGTGGAACTTTCCCAGCTTACCTTAAAGACTTGGCTATCCCGTCTTAAGGCTTCCGTCCTTGTATTTACCACTCCCAGGGATCGCCTTAACCATGCATTATTTGCCCTTATTTTTCTTACCCTAGACAGTGAAGGCCATTTGGCCACAGACAGACACTGGCATCCTTCATCCAATTCTGTTCGCACACCTGTTATGTGTTGCAATCCCATTACAAATAAATGAAAACGCCCACATCCTATCCTCATCAGGGGATGAGGCTCAGCTTGTGTTTTGGACCAAGAGCAAGCATCCCCAAGATGGTTACCAGAATGCCTGGTTAAACAGGTAAATTACTTACCTCAACCCAGGGATGGAGGCCCTCCCCCTGAGGACAAATTTTCCTCCATTTCAGATACAGCCAACAATCTGTGCGAGGATCCTGCTTAAGGCACTTCTGCTGAACAGGTTTGAACACAGAGGCCTTGGACCTCTAATTTCCAACATCATGGGGTACCTTTTTGCCCCCCCCCGTGAATGCAAAGGAGGATTTTGGACTGAGGCTCCCACTAGTTGGACCCAGACTGCTGACTGCATGACTAAGGTGACTTACCTCCGTGCCAAGGTTGACCATAATCTCGGAGGAGTTCATCAGCCTAAATGGGTATGTGTTAACAAGCCAAAGATTATCCCCCCTAGTACAAGTAAAGCTCTCCAAAATTGTTCTGCAACTTGTACGCATACCCAGGCGATGCATGTCTCTTGTAATGCGTCGGCTTAACTTTGTGTTAATAAACAGGGAGAACAATTTTTTGAAGCCTCCCTAACTAAAACTCATGCAGCAGGGGGACCACTATTCATTATACCCCCATTCTCTTTGACCATGGAGGAGATGGCAAATACACCAAGCTACAGTCAGCTGGGTGCCAAGGCACTGTCGGAAAACCTTCCTACTGGCCCATTAAGGCCCCTACAGGGGTCTCTGATGGTGGAGGACCCACTTATTCTGTCAAGCATCCTCAGATAATCAAACTTTTGAAACCCCAAATCCCTGAGCTCACATATCATCCCTTAATGTAGCCTAAATCCCAGTTCCCAGGTTTAGATACCAATACATTAGATATTTTGCAAACTACATTCTCCTAGCTTAATAATTCGAACCCCACCCTTGCTGGTGATTGCTGGCTCTGCATGACAACAGGGGCAATCATGCCTATATCAGTTCCTATTAATTCTATCACGGACAATGATAATACATGCCAACCCGGATTTCCCTTTAAAGTACAGCCTATAGGCACTTTTACATTATTTCTTTTAGGCGCGATGCAGAATAATACCTATGATATTGATGTTCGACTTACTTCCTTTGGAAATTGCTCAACAGTATAAAATTATTCCTCACCCACCCCATCTCTTTGTCCCTCCAATGGCACAGTTTTTATGTGTGGAGGAAACTCGGCCTTCCCACGCTTCCAGCGAATTGGACCATTGGTTGTGTTCTTGCTTTATTACTCCCTGATATAACTATTGTCCCAGGAGATGAACCTCTACCAATTTCTAGCCTAGACACTTTAGTCAAAAGACATAGGTGGGCAATACAGGCTTTTCCACTCATTGCCAGCCTTGGAATAACAGCTGCTGTGGGCACAGGTACAGTGGCTTAGGCACTGCTATTCACTCTTACCATCGCCTGTCTCAACAACTTATAAATTATGTACAAACTTTATCAGGAACCATTAAAGATTTGCAGGACCAAATAAATTCCCTGGCAGAAGTGTTCCTTCAAAACAGACGAGGCTTAGATTTGCTTACAGCTAACCAGGGAGGTATTTGCTTAGCCTTAGGGGAACGATGCTGCTTTTATGCAAATAAATCAGGCATAGTATGCATTAAAATTAAGCAGCTTCAAGAAGATCCAGAAAAGAGACAAAGGGAACTATTTGAAAATCCCCTCTGGATTGGGCATAATGGATTTCTACCCTACCTTCTTCCCCTATTAGTCCCTTTGTTGGGTTTACTTTTAATGGTGTCCATAGGCCGCTGCATTATAAAGAGGCTGGTACAATTTATTAAAGAACAGATTAATATTTTGGTTTCTAAGCCCATACAGGTCCACTATCATGGTCTGGAGATGGAAGACAGCACTGCCAACATTTAAAAGAATGTTCAACCCTTCTCACAGGCTTATTAAGTTTACATCCCCACAGATCTCTCTTTCTTACAGAAAACTATAAGTAACAGCTCTGAGCAACCATCTTCTACCCTTGCAATAAGGGTTCGTTCTCCATGGGCCCCTCCGCTTGGGGGAGGACACACCCTTGGAATGAGCACGTTAGGCCATAATAACGGAGGGTCCAGGAAGGACTGCAGGAGGATGGATCCACGGATCCCCAAACACAAGACCTCTGAATGACACGCTCTGGTGCATGGCGGTTGGCATGCTATCCCCTCAAAGACGTCTCCTCCAAAAACATGCCAAAGCCAACACGAAATCTCCTAGGAAAGATGCTCGCTCAAATCAGGAGATATTCTAAGGCATCCTAGAGAAACAGAGCCACTATCACCCCCTAAATCCATGGCCTGTAAGGTATGGTCGAATATTTTATATAACAAAAGGGGAGATGTCAGGGGCTAGAAGGAAGTTCTCCTTCAAAAAATAGACTGACACAAGAAACAGCCCCCTGGCACACAACCTGCCTGGGAGACATCCCACAGCCATCTATCTCCTTTTGACATCGGGCTACCATCTGTCTACCTGAAACATCCTGAGGTTATCTCACCCTGTGAAGACATCCAGCAACTGCCGATAAGAGAGCTTTCCCATCCGCAGCATATAAATACCCTCTGAGAATAATAAAAGTTTGCAGCATGATCAGAACTCCTGTCTTGCTGTCATCTCTCGTGTCTCTTGTCCCTCCATTCCTCCCCAACTAGGATCGACACCCAAGTTGATGTGTCCTGCCAGTCGGGCCATCTGACACTAACCCATACCCTCCTAGACTCTGATGACAAATCCTAATATGATGGAGAAAAATAACCCAAACAGAATAGAAATACAAGCAGTTCAGAGGAGGCATGGTGTATAGTTGCACTTGCCTTTTGCATGATATAGGGTAGGTGTTATAAATCTAGTTAATTTTTAATTGAAATAGTTCTCCATGTGTTTTTAAAGTTAACAAATATGTGAATTCCTGTCTCCCTTTCTCTGTAGCCGATTCAGCACATGTATTTTTATATGCACATATAGAATCCTACCTGGTATCAGATGTACATTCTTGTGAGGTGGCTGACTTGGAAGATACAAATTGTGAGAAGAGATCACTCCTCCTAAACGCTGTTGGAACAGAAAACTCAACCTATGGGTGAGCCTCCTAGTAGAACAACATTATACATAAATCCATGTTCAGTAAATTAAATATTTTTGCATCTGTGGATGATATATACTTCATGATGAATTTCGATTGGCATATATATTGCTACATTTTATTGTCTGGGTGTGTGTGTTGTGTGTGTGTGTGTGGGGTGTGTATATATATATATATATATATATATATATATATATATACACTCTGCAAATATTTCAAAATATGAAATATATGTGTCTTACATATACTACCTAAATTCATTCATGTTCATGTATGTGGATTTATAATCAACTTTTCACAATATTATTCTCAGAAATATTCATCCACCTGAAATACATATTTGTTTTCTAGTACTGAAAACTAACTTCAGTGAGTGGTGCATACAATCCTAATATTTCTACAGTAACTGACCCAGTTTAACATCAATGCAACTAGATTCCTCTTGGATATGATGTCTATGTTGAAGTTCATTTTATTCAACACTGGTACATTACTATTTGTTCAGTTTATACACATCATAGGATATATATTTCATCAACAACTTCAATAATTTATAGGATTTTGATTCACTTTCAATCGTTTCCTGATTCAGAACACATGTATTCCTCCAGGTTACTTGATTGTTTTTTCATGAGACTTCTTTCCAAATGCTTTTTTTTTCCGATTTCCATAATCATTTTGAAGAAAAACTGACACACTCTTCATGATAAACCATAACCCTAATATTACCATTAGATGTATTTCTGGTTGGAATGAATGATTGCATATAAATATACGATTTTCTGTTTATTTTCAGATATCAATTCAATCGAATATTTAAAGTTGGAACAAGTTATAATATTTAATCACAGTATCGTCTATTCATAAATTATCTCTATGTTCATAGACACAGAGTAAATCTATTTGTAACCCCAATACTAATTTTTTCATCTTCAAAATGTTGCTCCCAGAAATGGTGGAAGAAATACTCATGTCACCTAATCTACATATACATTTTATCACAGTAATATTCTGGACACAAAAAGAAGAGGTCACACTTATGATTGTATCAAAGCCTAAATGAAAAGTGATCATAGATTACTGAAAACATTCATGTCCAGTGTGCCTAATGCTCTCAAATGTCAATCCTATTGGTGACTACATATTTGTTTCTTCTTAAGACTATATTTTAAACCTCAACCCTGTTGCAAATGTCTAATCCTATCACTCAATTTATACTTTGCCTGATTTCCTAATGTCTCTATTGATGTCTGCTTACCTAAATATTTTCCCCAGTTCACCATTGTGACTGACCCTTCACGTGTGCTGACATTTACATTCACTCTCTACCCGATACACTATTGCTAAAGAACTTTTGGTCCAAATTCTGTACTCAGTCTTCTTCTGAAACTTATCGAATATCTTCCTAATCCTACCGACTATCCCTGTTCTAGTGGATGTTCACTTCTACATTCAATCATCCAAGGTACAAGGTCCTATGCCATTGATTATCTTTTTATCTGAAACACCTGTGCAGAACGTATATCAAAGCTAAGTATCCCAATCAATAGTGCAATGCCCTTCTGGGCTTCAAATCTTACCTAGATTTTTGTTTTCATACTTATATTTCACCTATATATTCTTATAAATATCACAGGTTCCCAATACCATTATTCATCAATTAGAATAATTCCTAACCCATATCAAACCTGTTATTAACCCTAACCATACACTGTTCCCTCAATCTAACTTTACAGAAGAGGAGGGACCAAGTTGGTCTTACAATACAGGAATGTAGAAAATTTTCCACCTGTTGTAAAATTCAAAGGTCCATGAAGAAGTGATCCCTGGAGAACATGTAGGCAGCCATGAAGGACCTGAGAGAGCAAACGTCATCTTCCATTGCAAACAACCTGGTCAGGATGAAGGGTTGTGTCTGCATCAGCCTCTCTGTTCATAATGTAGAGAAGATGGACACAAACAGTCCTGTTTGGAGAGCTGTTCCTGGGTGCCTATGGTTCATATACCATTCTAACTTGTGAAAGTGTCACAGGAAGTAGGAGAAGCCTCGATCTCATGGGACCCTTGGAAGCAACTGTTAGGACAAAGTGGTTGCCAAAGCAGTGACCTCATTCAGTTCCTGAAGGAAGTGACCTCACCTCACTTCCTTGGTCATGGAACTCTCGGTACTTGGGATCCAGGAAGCAAGGTACCAAGAGCCTGTCCCAGTCCCAGTCCCAGTGGGCTCACTTGTTTGGATTTACCAAGGACAGAGTCAGTCTTTCATGGTACCTACAGATATGAGGATGGCCAACTGCCAGGAAAACTCAGAAGAGGGGCCTTTTCTGAGAAAGCAGATAGTGGCTCACCACTGGCTCCTGACAAGTTCACAGAGTTGGTGATTTCCGGGGATCATAAGTTGGCCCACCAGTCAGAAGACACTCTGGATAGTCACAGACATACTTTGTAGAAGGTGGTGCCTCTGTGGTTGTCGGTGTGGGTTTGTGGTTTTGTCTCATGTTCTGAGAATAGATAGAAAAGGCGGTTTGTTTGATTTGGAGTGAACTGTTTATAGTAAGTCGTTTGGCAAGCAAGAGTTCCTATGTCTGTGTATCCCACTGTGTCCATGGTTTTAGACATTAGAAAACAGAATGCATCAATTGTTGTGTCCTGTCTAGTAGAAAGCTTCCCAGCATTCATCCTGCCGAATTTATGAATGGATTTCAGCTTGCCTTATCGATGAGCAACATGTGGTATCTTCCAAAATTCCTGCATTCTTCATGAATTCTGGCTACTCTCCAGAATAGGCTCATGGTTTTGTGTCCAAGATATGTAGCAGTTCCAAGCCCTGTGACATGGCCATGTACTGGATAGCTGAAGGGAATGTCAAGCATCTCAAAAAACTCAGATATAAGTGTGACCATGATAGTCTAAGTGGAGAAACCCTGCTTTGGGCCTTTTGCTTACCTATTGTTCTGTTGCCCTGAATGTCAGGAAGGTCTTTGCCTCAAGACATTCGTTTGTGAATCCTGAAGAAAACAGGTTTAAATGGAAATGAATCTACATCACCTGTGGATCTTTGCTTAATTCCTTTGGAAATGGAAGTGTCTGAATCAGCCTCTTGGCCCTGTGTGAGGCCGTGGCTTAGATTCTCAACCCCTGAAGAATCTAAAGAAAAATCACATGTGTGCATCCAAAACAAAAATGGCCAAAAGTGCAGTTATTGTGGATGAACTCTCTCCCCATTCTCTGTGAGGTTCCTGACCTCCATCAAGTTAGAATAGGGATCCTTTGGGCCAAATCATTTCTTAAAAGCCCTAAAGAGGCTTGCCCATAATTGCTTGAATTTTCCCGTGACTACAATTCACATAAAGAATCCAAACTGCACAGTCAATACGCCTCAAATTGGAGAAACAGAGAAGTATTAACAGCAGGCCTATATGAACACTCCTGGTTCACAGGAGTGGTGTCCAGGCCACCCTGAATTTAGGCAAATTAGGGGCAAGAGAGATTATTTAGGAGACTGTCTTGAGCTTCGTCCCTCGTGGAAAATTCCAGCGATAGGTTATGATGAGTGTCTATATAAAAGAACATGAGGGCCATGTGGGAGTGTTTTGGTTTTAATTGTGGTTGTTAGTGTGGTGGTTGGAAGAGATGACTGGGTCCACCTTGACATGAACTCTGGTGTTTTTCCCCTTAGAGACTGAGTTCTGGAACTGACCTCAGAACAGTATTGCCATTAATTGTGTTGGGATTTTAGGAGGCCATGCATGAGAGTCGCCCTTGGAAACTGAGATCAAGGCCCAGGGTGGCTTTCAACAGAGCACTGGGAATCACAGCCAAGATATCACATAATTTTCTTCTGAAAGACTTGGCAGCCATAGTTGAGAGTCAAAAGACACATGGACCTCACATTGTAGAACTCAATGGGCCTGGCTTCATTTGACCTTTTGGCCATTCTTTGGGAAGCATTACCTGTGAGATTTCTCCAGAGCTTTCATTGAAATGAGCTTCGTCAAGATTAATGGTTCTGGAATGAACTGAAACTCACAGTGCCTCCAACGTCATTGTTGAAATATGGCTAGAAAAATACCATGAAATTTTTGAAATTTCCATGACCAGCTGGCACAGGAGAACCTTTGGATGTCCTGTTGCTGATCATGAGTATAACAGACAGTGCCTTGATTGACTGGTTTTAATAAAAATTGTGTAAAACAGAGATGCCAATAAGTTGGAGCCTGATGATTAGTGGGCCTAGAGCATTGGTAGGCAGGTGTGTGATAAAACATCTGTAGTGGGGCCATGTGGATCTGCCATTGGCTTCCAAATGGCGTGTGACTGACATGATGCAGCCAGCAGTCCCTTCTAAGTAAAGGCATGTTGTTATATGGAGAGGTTTCAGGGCAATGTTCAGAATCGATTTGCTATGGTCAATGGGGCAAGCTATGTGATATAGAAGCATGGTTGGTGCATTCTCCTGCAGAAATTGAAATACCACATGTGACAGAACTCCCTCCTGCACTGTGTCCCAGTTGAACTCCGTGTATTTCATGAAGCAAATACCAAACTCCCATTGTAGCAGCAAGAAACATCATGAAAATTGGAGGATGAACAAATGGCTTCACAGTCCACACAGGGAGACACTTAGAACCCAGTGGCCACAGTTTACCTACAAAGATCAAATTCAGGACTGGTGTCTCATGTTAATTGGAAAATAAGAAACTATGTTTTACAGGTCACATAGGTGCAGACCCAGCTTTGATGATCTCAGTACAAAGGAAGCTAAAGCTCCTGATAACAACATATGTTTCAAGTGCCCAACCTCAGAGGCAATTTCTCAAGAAGTCTTTAGGCCAGCAGAGCTCCATGTTTATGGAGTGTTCACCCTGTCCCTTACTTTTGGAAACTCCTGTACCACCTTCAAGGTAGTGAACTCCTTAGCATATTCCATTCCAGATAAGTATTCACTGATTTTCTAATTCTTCTCCTCTAATTATGTCTTACTTGGGGCAAAGATAATGTCAAGCCATTGTTCTGGAGGAGTGGGAAGATTTTGTGTGGCACATATTTGCATACACATTGGATACATTTTCCAATTTTCCATTCGAAATACTGAATCCCTGACTCTAACCCCTACCATACTAGACTCTGACTACTAATCGTAATATGATAGAGAATAATAACCAAAACAGAATAGAAATACAAGCAGTTCAGAGGAGGCATGGTGTATAGTTGGAATTGCCTTTTGCATTATATAGGGTAGGAGTTATAAATCTAGTCATTTTTTTGTTGAAATAGTTCTCCGTGTGTTTTGAAAGTTAACAAATATGTGAATTCCTGTCTCCTTTTCTCTGTAGCCTATTCAGCACATGTAATTTTATATGCACATATAGAATTGTACCTGGTATCACACGTACATTTTTGTGAGGTGACTGACTTGGCAAATACAAATTGTGAAAAGAGATCACTCCTCCTAAATGCTGTTGGAACTGAAAATTCAACCTATGGGTAAGCCTCCTAGTTGAACAACATTATACATAAATCCATGTTCAGTATATGAATATTTTTGGGTCTGTGGATGATATGTATTTCATGATGAATTTCGATTGGCATATATATTGCTAGTTTTTAATGTCTGTGTGTGTGTGTGTGTATATATATATATATATATATATATATATATATATATATATATACTCTCCAGATTTTTCAAAATATGAAATATTTGTGTCTTATTTTGCACTCCCTAAATTCATTCATATTCATGTATGTGGATTTATAATCCACTTTTTAAAAAATTATTCTCAGAAATATTCATCCACCTGAAATACATATTTTTTCCTAGTACTGAAACAGTTTTCAGTAAATGGTGCATCCAAATGCTAATATTTCGGCATTGCAAGATGGCTGTGAAGACAGTGTATCACACCCAGTGTACCCTGCCACTGCGCAAGTGAATAACGAGTTAGAGGGATGAAAAATATCTTGTTAGGATCTTACAGGAAAATGGGTGTTTACCGAAACCTAGAAGAATGATTTCCACCACCGAGGTCAGGTAATTGAGTCTCAAACACAAGCCACTTGTGCAACTGGAGATCCATTCTGATTGATCCGTGTGACCTGCCCTGTGTCTACAAATGGTGAGGCACCACCGAGAAGCGACCAGCAAGCAGGGAGAAACATTGCTGCGGATTATGTGGAATCATGCTGGCTGAGCATCCACTGAGCCCCCAGCTGAATTCGGGATTTTAGACGGGGAAGTTAGCAGTACATTTCTATGCCCCAAAGCGGAAACTCCACAAAGGAAACCAACAGCCACCATCTTGGAGAGCTGAAGTAACCACCACCACTCCCTGACAGATTGCAAGAATAAAACAGGTGTGTGTTTCTCAGCTCATCTCACATACAGAGGGGAATTCGCATAAAATATCTCCTAGGCTTTTGGGGGAGGGATAATCAGAGCAAGTCTGCATAAAGACTGGGGGAAAACTAGAGGCACCTGACCTTCATCTCCCCTTCCCATCAGCGGCAAAAATGAAACTTGTCTAGCCAGTGCGGGGCGATGGGCAAGCGAAAAAAATTAAAACAATAGAGTTCCAGGGTTCCCAATAGACACCCTCCCCACCCAACAAACGGCAGACCCAGAGAACAGTTTGAGCTGCCGAGAAGCATCACTCAGGAGAAATCTGGTCTAGCAGGAGAAATCAGGACTAGCAGGATAAACCAGGGGACTAGAGGCCAGGCCCTCCTGACTGGTTGGCTGGAGAATGCCGGCCCACTGCCAGTGTGACTGGGCAACTGGAGACCACCTTCCTGCTGGCGCCAGCCCACCTGCTGACGCTATGTCTTGACGGCTGGAGAACGCGCGCCTGCCGGCGACCGAACGCGCAACTGTGTGGCTAGAGATCACCCACCAGCCGAAGACAGACCACAAGCTGCCCGCGCTACTGGGTGGCTGGAGAATGCCGGCCTGCCAGCGACTGGGAGCTGAAACCAACCAGAGACAATCCAGTCCACCCACCCAATTCGGACACTCCGGCAAGGAGCCTGGGGCCCACCACAGCAGAGAGGTGACATCACTGGAGCTCGGCCGTCAGAATTCCTTAACAGCGGAATCCACTTAAGCAGGCATAGTCTACCAACACAAAGGAGAGAAAACAGAGATATATAAACCCATAACAAATCTATAGAAGAGAGCAGAAACACAGCAATCAAATAGAGCTGGAAAATGACGTGAACATCATGAAAAAACAAGGGAAAACAAGGTGTACAAACAATGAAGGACAACTTAATACTACAGGAGAACCTAGAAGCATCAGAAACAGGGATAGGGAAAAAACTTAAGTCATACCTAACTCAGATGGAAAGGAATAAGAGAGAAGACATGAGGCAGCAAGTCTAAGCAATAAAAGTATATTTTGAAAATTAATTAAACAAACAAATTCAAATGGCAAAGAACAAGCTTTACAAGGAGATAGAGATCTTTTAAAAAATCATACAGTAATTCTAGAAATGCAGGAAACTATAAACCAAATTAAAAACTCAAACAAGAATATTACAAATAGACTAGATCAAGTAGAAGTCAGAACATCAGATAATGAAGACAAAGTTTGTCAACTTGAAAAGAATATAGTCAACACAGAAAACATGCTTAAATCCCATGAGCAACTATTCAAGAGATATGGGATGTCATAAAATAAACAAAATTGGAAGTCATCGGGATAGAAGAAGGCATAGAAATTCAAACCGAATGAATGAACAACATATTAAATGAAATAATTCTAGAAAACTTCCCAGAGATGAAAGATGGAATGGATTGCCATATCCTGGAAGCCTACAGGACCTCAAACATTCAAAACCATAATAGACAAACTCCAAGACATATAATTATGAAGATAGCCAACATACAGAACAAGGAGAGAATATTAAAAGCTACGAAAGAAAGTAGGCAGATAACATTCAGGGGTAAACCAATAAGGTTAACAATTGATTTTTCATCACAGACTTTGAAAGCGAGAAGATCTTTGAACAATGTATTTCAAACACTGAAAAATAATGGATTCCAAACAAGAATACTGTGTCCAACAAAATTAAGCTTCAGATTTGACAATGAAATTAAGTCCTTCCTGATAAATAAAAGCTAAAAGAATTCGCAGACAGAACACCAGCACTGCAAAGCATTTTGAGCAAAATACTACAAGAAGAGGAATTGAAAAATAGTGCCCAAAACTAACAGCGGGAGGTATCTCAGTAAAGGGGTAAGAAAAAAACCAAAAAGTAAAAACTACCCAAATTAAAATAAATAAATAAATAAACATGACTGGAAGTACAAATCATATTTCAATTGTAACCTTAAATGTTAAAAATCTAAACTCACCAATCAAGAGACATAGGCTAGTAACCTGGATCAAAAAAATAAATCCAACAATATGCTGCCTTCGGGAGACTCATATGAAAGGTAAAGACATACACAGGCTGAAAGTGAAAGGTTGGGAAAAATCATACCACTCATATGGCCCTCGGAAGCAAGCAGGAGTGGCCATACTCATATCATATAAAATCAACTTCAAACCTACGTTAATCAAAAGGGATAAAGTAGGACACTATATATTGTTAAAAGGAACCATCCACCAACAAGACATAACAATTATCAATTGGTATGCACCAAACAATTGAGCTGCAACGCTCATAAAACAAACTCGCCTCAAGTTCAAGAGTCAAATAGACTACAACACAATAATTATGGGTGACTTCAACACACCGCTCTCGCCATTAGACAGATCCTCTATAAAAAACTGAATAAAGAAACTATAGAATTCAACAGCACAATCAATAACATTGACGTAACCGACATATATAGAATACATCAACCATCATCAAGTGGATACACTTTATTCTCAGCAGCACATGGATCCTACTCCAAGTTAGACCATATATTATGCGATTGGGCAACTCTTAGTAAATATAAAGGCGTGGAGAAAATACCATGCACCATATCTGATCATAATGGAATGAAACTGGAAATCAATGATAAAAGAAGGAAGGAAAAATCCTACATCACATGGAAAATGAACAATATTCTACTGAATGATCAATGGGTTACAGAAGACATAAAGGAGGAGATAGAAATATTTTTAGAATCAAATGACAATACAGACACATCATACTGGAATCTATGGGACACAAAGAAGGCAGTTTTAAGAGGGAAATTCATTTCTTGGAGTTCTTTCCTCAAAAAAAGAATAAAACAACAAATAAATAAACTCACAGTACACATCAAAAACCTAGAAAAGGAAGAGCAAAACAACAGCAAATGTAGTAGAAGACAAGAAATAATTAAAATTAGAGCAGAAATCAACGAAATTGAAACAAAAAAAAAAACATTGAAAAAATTGATAAAACTAAAAGTTGGTTCTTTGAAAAAATAAATAAGATTTACAGGCCCTTAGCCATGCTAAGGATGAGAAGAAGAGAGACAACTGAAATTACTAACATATGGAATGAAAAAGACAATATCACAACAGACAGTACACAAATACAGAAGATAATTAGAAAGTATTTTGAAACCCTATATTCCAATAAAATAGAAGATAGTTAAAATATCGATAAATTTCTTAAGTCATACGATCTGCCCAGATTCAGTCAGGAAGACACACAAAATTTAAACAGACCAAAAACAAAGGAAGAAATAGAAGAAGCCATCAAAATACTACCAACCAAAAAAAGCCCTGGACCTGATGGGTATAGAGCAGAGTTCAAAAAAACCTTCAAAGAAGAATTAATACCAATACTTTTCAAGCTATATCAAGAAATAGAAAAATAAGGAGCTCTTCCAAATTCATTCTGGGAGTCCAAAATCACCCTGAACCCAAAACCAGACAAAGACACTTCAAAAAAGAAAACTACAACCAATATCTCTAATGAACTTGGATGCAAAAATTCTCAATGAAATCCGTGTGAATTGAATCCAAAAGCATATCAAAATAGTTGTGCACCATGATCAAGTAGGATTCTTCCCTGGAATGCAAGGCTGGTTCAATATACGGAAATCAATAAATGTTTTTCACCACATCAATAGACTTAAGGACAAGAACCATATGATCATCTCGATAGATGTAGTAAAAACATTCGACACAGTTCAGCATCCCTTTATGTTCAAAACACTAGAAAAACTAGAAATAACAGGAACTTACCTCAACATTGTAAAAGCTATATATGCTAAACCTCAGGCTAGGATCATCCTAAATGGAGAAAACTGAAGGCATTCCCTCTGAAATCTGGAAAAAGACAGTGATGCCCTCTATCACCACTTCTATTCAATTTAGTTCTTGAAATACTAGCCAGAGAAATTAGACAGACAAAAGAAATTAAAGGCATAAAAATAGGAAAAGAAGAACTTGAATTATCGCTATTTGTGGATGACATGGTAATATATTTAACAGACCCAAAAGGGTCTACAAAGAAACTGCTAGAGTTAATAAATGAAGGATATAAAACCAACACGCATAAATCAAAGGCATTCCTGTATATCAGAAACAAAACTTCTGAAATGGAAATGAGGAAAACCACTCCATTCACAATATCCTCAAAGAAAATAAGATACTTGGAAATCAACCTAACAAAAGAGGTGAAAACCACAGAACCCTAAAGAGAGAGATAGAAAAAGATCTTAGAAGATGGAAAAATGTACCCTGTTCATGGATAGGCAGAACTAAATTCATCAAAATGGCGAAATTACCCAAAGTTCTATACAGGTTTAACGCAATGCCAATCAAAATCCCAATGGCATTTCTTGTAGAAATGATAAAGCAATCATGAAATTCATATAGAAAAACAAAAGACACAGAATAGCAAAAGAAATTCTAAGCAGGAAGTGTGAATCGGGAGGTATAGCGATACCAGAGTTCAAACTTTACTACAAAGCAATAATAACAAAAACAGTGTGGTACTGGTACGAAAACAGGCAGGTGGACCAATGGTATAGAATGGAGGACAGAGAAACCAATCCACAAAATTACAACTTTCTTATATTTGATAAAGTGGCTATAAACATGCAACGGATGAAGGATAGAATCTTCAACAAATGGTGCAGAGAAAATTAGAAATCCATATGCAACAAAATGAAACTGAATCCCGTTCTCTCACCATGCACAAAAGTTAAATCAAAATAGATCAAGGAGCTAGATATCAAATCAGAGACACTGCGTCTCATAGAAGAAAAAGTTGGCTACGATCTATATACTGTGGGGTCAGGCTCCAAATTCTTTAATAAGACATCAGTAGCCCAAGAGTTAATAACAAGAAAAAAACAAATGGGACTTACTTAAACTAAAAAGTTTTTTTCTCAAGGAGAGAAACAATAAGAGAGGTAAATAGAGAACCTACATCCTGGGAACAAATTTTTACCCCTCACACTTCAGATAGAGCCCTAATATGCAGAATATACAAAGAACTCAAAATATTAAACAATAAGATAACAAATAACCCAATCAACAAATGGGCCGAGGACCTAATCAGACACTTCACAGAGGAGGACATACAATCAATCAACAAGTACATGAAAAAATGCTCACCATCTCTAGCAGTCTGAGAAATGCAAATCAAAACCACCTTAAGATACCATCTTACTCCAGTAAGATGAGCAGCCATTATGAAGTCAAACAACAATAAGTGTTGGCGAGGATGTGGGGAAAAGTGTACACTTGTACACTGCTGGTGGGACTGCAAATTGGTGAGGCCAATTTTGAAAGAAGTATGGATATTCTTGGGAAAGCTGGAAATGGATCCACCATTTGACCCAGCTATCACCCTTCTTGGACTGTTCCCTGAGGATCTTAAAAGAGCGTACTATAGGGATACTGCCACATCAATGATCATAGCAGCACAATTCACAATAGCTAGACTGTGGAACCAACTTAGATGCCCTTCAATAGATTAATGGATAAAAAAAAATGTGGCATCTATACACAATGGAGTATTACACAGCACAAAAATGACAAAATCATAGAATTTGCAGGGAAATGGATGGCATTAGAGCATATTATGTTAAGCGAAGCTAACCAGTCCTTAAAAAACAAATGCCAAATGTCTTCTCTGATATAAAGAGAGCAAATAAGAGCAGAGCAGGGAGGAAGGGCATGAGGAAAATATTAACATTAAACAAAGACGAATGGGGGGAGAGAAAGGGAGAGAGAAGGGAAAGCTTATGAAAATTGTAGGAGACCCTCAATGTTACACAAAATCGCATATAAAATGTTGTGAGGGGAAGTGGGGGGGAAACAATGGAGAGAATTGAACAATAGCAGATGAGGTAGAGAGGGAAGATGGGAGGGGAGGAGAGGGTGGATAGTAGGGGATAGGAAAGGTAGCAGAATACAACAGTCACGAATATGCCATTATGTAAAAGTGTGAATGTGTAACCAATGTGATTCTACAATTCGTATTTGGGGAAAAAATGGGACTTCATAACCCAATTGAGTCAAATGTATGAAAGATGATATATCTTGAGCTTTGTAATGTTTTGAACAACCAATAAAAATAAATAAATAAATAAAGGTTTAAAATTTAGTGGGAAGAAGTCAGCTAAAAATGGGTTCAGATGTATTCATTTTGCTATGCAGAAACTTTGTTTTGTGTAGTTGTAAATATCACAAATTTATTTTACCAGAAAATGCACATAAATTGAGATGAAAGGATAATTCACCTATCTTCATGAAAAATTCATAGCATTTTCTACACTTTTCATACTTCATTTTTTTCGTGAATATTTTGACATGGACAAGGTCTAGTCTTAGGCTATTCTTCCAGAATACTACCTCATCTGACAAGTTCGTACAATGTGTTGGATTGTTCTTTTCATCTTTTATTTAATAGTTTCTAGCTGATAATGTGTATTTTTCTTATCTTTATTTGGACATTATCTTTGCATTTTATGTTTTACTGGGGAAGAGACTCATCAAAAGCTCTTTATTATATGTATCAACAATCAAACATTTAGAGCATGCAATTATTCTTAATTTTGCATGAAAATAAATTTGTACCATTTTTCTTATAAAGATGTAGTATTATTAATAATGTCCCTACTGTAACAAGTAATTACTTACAAGAAGAATTAAACAATTGACTTTATATCAATTATGAACATGAAAAGTACTAAAATAAGTATTTGGCAATTAATACAAAATTGATAGAAATAGAAATCACAAGAACGCCATTTAAAATGTCAGTGCATATGGTCCTTAAATAGTAGGTTGTTCAAATAAAATTTCTCTAATTCATAAGAGTTAATATGCCATATTACAGCTTAATGTGATATAAAACCTTAAATTATCAGTATTGATAAATAAGAATGATACCTTTTTACTTAAATATGTTTATTTGATTTTCACTGTAAGATGTTAATTATGGAAGAATTGAGAATTAAGAAAGACTTGGTCTATATTATTTCTAACAGGAAAATCAAAGTACTTTTAAATATATATGTATATATATAATATATGTAATGCATATGCATGAATATGGATACATATGTGTAATAAATGTATTGTAATATATCTATCAGGTGATTATAATTTTTAGATTTTCTCAAGAAAAAGAATGACTATAAAAAACAGTCTTAAACTTAAATTTCATAGCATACTACTGTTTGTAATGACATGAGAGAAAAATAGATATGGAGGGGAAACGAAAAAGGAAGGGAGAGAAGGGGGAAAATGGGGAAGAAAGTGAGTAAAGAAGAGGGACATGAGTGTATGATGTTAAGATAAAAGTGGAGGGGCTGGGTTTGTGGCTCAGTGGTAACATGCTTTTCTAGCATGTGTAAGGCACATGGTTCTATTCTCAGCACCACATACAAATAAAAAAAATGAAGGTCAATCAACAACTGAAAAAATAAAAAAGAAAAAAGAAGAAATATTACGAAAATTCCAAGCTTTGATGAATGTTAAATAAAAAAAATTATGTTACATAGCCTTATGTAATTTTAGACTATCCAAAATAGTCACTAAATGTTAGATTATTAGTGCTATAACTAAAAATCCATTGATCTTTCCTCTACATTCTGTGGCATGCTAGTGCTAAAATAAATTGTATTATTAATCCCCCCCAAAATCCTAATATTTCTACAGTAACTGACCCAGTTGAACATCAATGCAAGTAGACATGATGTGCATTTTGACGTTCATTTTTATTCAACACTGGTACATTACTATTTCTTCAGTTTATGCACATCATAGCATATATGTCTCATCAAAATTTCGCAAATTTATAGGCATTTGTTTCACTTTCAATCACTTCCTGCTTGAGAACACATGTATTCCTCCATGTTTCTTGACTGCTCTTTTCATGAGACTTCTTTCCAAACACATTATTTTCGATTTCCATTATCATATTTGAAGCAAAACTCACAAACCCGTCACAATAAACCATAACACTAATATTACCATTAGATGTGTAACTGGTTGGAATGAAT
This sequence comes from Callospermophilus lateralis, assembly GCF_048772815.1. Lineage (NCBI taxonomy): Eukaryota > Metazoa > Chordata > Mammalia > Rodentia > Sciuridae > Callospermophilus > Callospermophilus lateralis. The sequence continues at coordinate 47,866 of NW_027512458.1, read as the reverse complement.
GGTTCTATATCAATATAAGATTTCTTACTTAGTTTCAGATATCAATTCAATCCATTATTTAAAGTGGAACCAGTTATATTATTTATTCACAGTACAGTCTATTCACGAATTATCTCTATATTCATAGACACAGGTACACCTCTTTGTACCCCCAATACTAATTTATACGTCCTCAAAATATAGCTCCCAGAAATGGTGGAAGAAATACTCATGTCACCTGATCTACATATATATTTTATCACAGTAATATTCTGGACACAAAAAGCAAAGGTCACACTTATGATTGTACACAACCTAAATGGAAAGTGAACATGGATTACTAAAAACATCCATGTCCAGGTTGCCTAATGTGCTCAAATGAAAATCCTATTGGTGACTACATATTTGTTTCTTCCAAAGATTATATATTCAAACTCTACCATGTTGAAAATGTCTAATCCTGTCACTCACTTTATACTTTGCCTGATTTTGTAATGTCTCTATTGATATCTGCTTTCCTACATATTTTCCCCAGTTAATCATTGTGACTTCCTCGTCACATGTGCTGATATTTACATTCACTCTCTTAGCGATACCCTACTTCTAAAGAACTTTTGTTCCAAATCCTACACTCATTCTTCTTCCTAAATTTACCGAATATCTTCCTAATCCTACCGACTATCACTTTTTGACTGGATGTTCTCTTCTACATTCAATCATCCAAGGTGAAAGGTCCTATGCCATTGTATATCGATTTATCTGAAACATCTGTGCAGAATGTAATTCAACGCTAAGTATCCCAATCAAGGGACAAATGACCTTCTGGGCTTCAAATCTTACTTAGATTTCTGTTTTCGTACATATATTTCACCTCTATATTCTTGTAAATATCACAGGTTCCCAATACCATTATTCATGCAGCAGAATGGTTCCTAACCCATATCGATCATGTTAATAACACTAATCATACACTGTTCCCTCAATCTAACTTTGCTGAAGAGCAGCGACAGTGTTGGTCTTACAATACAAGAATGTATGGGATCTTCCACCAGCTGAGAACATCAAAGGTACGTGCAGAAATGATCTCTGGAGAAGATGTAGGCATCTATGAAGGACCTGAGAGAGCAAAAGACATCTCCATGGCAAACAACCTGGAAGGATGAAGGAATGTGTCTGAATCAGCCTCACTCTTCTTAATGTAGAGTAGACCAAACCAGGCCTGTGTGGAAAGCTCTTCCCAGGTGCGTATGGTTGATATACCATTCTAACATATGAAATTGTCACAGGAAGTAGGGGCAGCCTCCATCTCATGGAACCCTTGGAAGCAACTGTTAGGACAAAGTGGTAGCCAAGGCAGTGACCTCATTCAGTTCCTGAAAGAAGTGACCACACCTCACTTCCTTGGTGATGAAAGTCTCTGAACTTGGGATCCAGGAAGCCAGGCACCCAGAGCCATTACCAATCCCAGTCCCAGTGGTCTCACTTGTTTGAATTTACCAAAGACAGAGTCAGTCTTTCTTCTTACCTGTTAAGGTCTGTAAACAAGTCAGATTGGCACCTGTTATTTTGCTGGAGAAATGTTAGAGTCTGTAAACAAGTCTGGATGGCGCCTGGCAAAATGCCAGAGGGAGTGGTTTGTGAAGTAACAAAAGCGAGCCATTAAGTGTGAAGATTCCTTATTGGTTGACTGCTGTATCTATTTTATGCTAATGAGATAGGCTGTGTAAAATGTATAAATATCGCTCAGATCTTACAATAAACGGCTCTCATTCCTGCTGCATCAACATACACAAGTTATTCGTCACCCCCCAGGTTATTCTGCTGCAGAGGGACTGCGGCAGATGGTGGCCCGTTACGGGGAGCCCTGGGACACTCACGGGTAAGGGTCGAAAAAAGCTTTCTGTCCATAGATAGGACGGGAGCAATCTGCTCGTCCCTAGGCAGATAGGGCGATAGGAAAAATGACCATTTCGAGAAAATGGAGAAAATTGATGCAGTATGTTTGTGTCTTGTTTTGTCTTGAAATGTTGTATTGTCTTTGTGATGAAAATATGGAAGGGGTGAGAAGTAAATTGATAAGAGAAAAAGGCACCCCAGTGGAACCAAGAATAGTTAGGGCATGTGTTGATAAAAGCCCAGAATCTCTAGTCAGAAAGAAAAAGAAAGTTCAGAAGAAGAAGGATTATCAGGAAAAAAGTTGCAGCAAAAGGCTATTACTGAATACTTTTCGATACTGGAGGGTGCGTGAAATGACAAGGCGGCTGCCACCTGCCCAAGCCAATCATGGCGCAGTAAGAATTTTCCAAGAGGCAGTTGAGGGCTCTTCCCCACCCCCCTGCCTGGGGGAGCGGATCACCACTGTGAGCCCAAATCTAGACCTGACCTGGAGGCACAGTCTCGCAGGCTTTTGCTCCCTGTGCCCGGAAGAAGTTTGAGCCCAGGACTCTCCTTGGGGCCATCTGGGGCTGCACAGGATGCTACAGCTGGCAGAAGATGCCACTGGCATCCCTGAAGTTTGATCATTTCCAAGGCCAGTAACTACAATGGGTCTCCCACACCTGCAGGCTGATGAGTAATGAGTACTATTAAGGCTTATTATAAATGTAAAAAAACCTTGAGATAATGTACTAAAATTGTTCAGAAGGTTGTTTTCTTAGTGAAATGCTACAGGATTTTCTTTAGCCATCCGGAGTTCCTGCCTTCGTCCAAGTGCCGGTGAAAACAAAGGTGGAAGAATTTACAATGTTGCTGAGAACTGGAGGAAACTTTGGCTGAGAACCCGAGGAGACTTCGGAGCTATCGCTGTTTCTGCTACTACAACTTAAGCTAGCTGCCTGGAGAACTTACCTGGACTGTGATTTACCTGAACTCTGAGTTAATCTATTGAGACACTGCTTTATCTGGACTGAGACAACAGACTGTAATCTACAACAACTTGTAACTCGGTATCTTTGCTAACAGTGTCATTGCTGGTATAAGTTTTCCAAGGGCTTCTTGCATGGAGCCATCAATTGGATTGGTATTGTAACATTTTGTATCCTCCCTTTCTGTTTCTAGCAGGTTATTTATGGTGTTTCTGTAAAAAACACTATGGTCCTTATTTAAATTAAACAAAAGGGGGAAATGTTAACGTCTGTAAACAAGTCAGATTGGCACCTGTTATTTTGCCAGATAAATGTTAGAGCCTGTAAAGAAGTCTGGATGGCGCCTGGCAAAATGCCAGAGGGAGTGGTTTGTGAAGTAACAAAAGCGAGCCATTAAGTGTGGAGATTCCTTATTGTTTGACTGCTGTATCTATTTCATGCTAATTAGATAGGCTGTGTAAAATGTATAAATACCGCTCTTATTCAACAATAAACGACTTCCAGTCCTGCTGCATCAGTCTACACAAGTTGTTCGTCACCCCCCCGGTTATTTTGCCCAGCCAGCCGGGCTACGGCACTTACCTACTGATGTGAGGATGGCCAAATGCCAGGGAAGCTCTGAAGATGGTTCTTTCCTGATAAAGCAGGTATTGGCTCACCGCTGACACCTGACTACTTCAAGAGTTGGCAAAGGAAAGCAGATTTGAGACAGAACAAGCAATTTTGGGGAACATAGTATGGCCCACCAGTCAGAGGACACTCTGGATAGTCACAGACCAACTTGGAGGAAAGAGTTGCCTTTGTGGGTGTGGTTGTGGGTTTGTGTATCCCACTGTGTCTGTGGTTATAGACATTAGAAAAGAGAATGCATCAATGGATGTGTTCTGTCTAGTAGAAAGCTTCTCAGCATTCATCCTGCCAAATTTATGAATGGACTACGACTTTCCTTATGAATGGGCAATACCTGCTATCTTCCTAAGTTCCTGTTTTCTTCCTGAATTCTGGCCACTCTCAAGAATAGGCTCATGGTTTTGTGTAAAAGATATGTACCACCTCCAAACTCTGTAACATGGCCTTGTACTGGATAGATGAAGGGAATGGAGAGGAACTCAGTAAACTCAGATATCAGTGTGACCGGTAAAGTGTCAGTGGAGAAACACTGATTTGGGCCTTTTGTTTACCTATTGTTCCGTTGTCCTGAATGTCTGGAAGGTCTTTGCCTCAGTCCACCCCTTTGTGAAGCCTGAAGAAAACAGTTTTCTAATGGAAAATAATGAGCATCACCTGTGGCTCTTTGCTTAATTGCCATGGAAAGGGATGTGTCTGAATCAGCCTCTTGGCCCTGTGTGAGGCTGTGACTTAGATTCTCACCACCTGATGAATCTAAGGAAAGATCTCATGTGTGCATCCAAAACCAAAATGGAAAAAGAGCAGTCTTGTGGATGAAGTCTCTCGCCTTCCTCTGTAAGGTTTCTGATTTCAATCAAGTGAGAATAGGTATCCTTTTGTTCAAAAAGTTTTTCAAAGCCCTGCAGAGGCAAGCCCATAGGTGCTTGGATTTTCTCATGACTCCAATTCACATAAAGAATCTAAACCCCACAGACATTAGGCTCAAATTGGAGAAGCAGTGCAGTATTAATGGCAGGCCTATTTGATCACCTCTTGTTCACAGATAGGTTGTCAAGACACCCTGACTTTAGACAAATGAGGGTAGGGAGCATATTTTGGATACTGTCTTCAGCTGCGCCCCTCATGGAAACTTCCAGCCAGAGATAATGATGAGTGTCTATGTGGAAGTAGTTGAGAGCCATGTGGGAGTATTTTGGTTTTAATTGTGGTCATTTGTTTGGCTGATGGAAGAGATGACTGGGTCCACCTTGGCTTGAACTCTGGTGTGAGTCTTCTTAGAGACTGAGTTTGGAAATTACTGCAGAGATGTATTGCCATGAATTGTGTTGGGATTTTTGGAGGCCACACATGGTAGTGGCCTTTGGAAACTGAGATCTAGGTCCAGGGGGCTTCCCACAGAGCACTGGGAATCTGAGCCAGAATATCACATGATTTTATTCTTTAAGAGTTGACAGCCATAGTTGAGAGTAAAAACACACATGGACCTCACATTGTAGACCTCAATGGGCCTGGCTTCATTTGATCTTTTGGCCACTCTTTGGGAAGTCTTGCCTGTGAGAGTTCTCCAGATGTTTCATTGAAATGGGCTTTCTCACCATTTGATGTTTCCAGAATGAATTAAATCCCACAGTGCCTCCAACCTCATCCTTGAAAAATGGCTAGATAAACATCATAAAAATTTGAAATTCCTATCACCAGGTGACACTGGATACACTTTGGATTTCCTGTTGCTGATCATGAGTGTACCAGACAGTGCCTTGATTGACTGGGTTTCATGAAAATGGTGTAGAACAGTGATGCAAATTAGTTAAAGTCTGTTGAGTAGTGGGCCTAGAGGAGTGTTTTGCAGGTCTGTGATAAAACTTCTCTGTTGGGATTATGTGGATCTGCCAAAAGGCTTGTAACTGACATGGTGCAGCCAGCAGACCCTTGTATGTAAAGGCATCTTGTTGAATGGAGAGGTTTCAGGTCAATGTTCAGAATCAGGTTGCTATGGTCAAGGGGGCAAGCTATGTGGGATAGAAGCCTGGTTGGTGCATTCTCCTGCAGACCTTGATGCACAACACGTGACAGATCTCCCTCCAGAACTGTGACCCAGTTGAATTTCTTGTATTTCCTGAAGCCAATACCAAACTCCCAGTGCAGCAGCAAGAACACCATGAAAAGTGGAGGATGACCAAATGGCTTCACAGTCCACACGGGGCCACACTTAGCCTTCAGTGGCAAGAGTTTACTTACAAAGAGAGAATTCAGCCTTGCTGCCTCACTTTCTTTGGAAAATAAGAAACCATGTTCTGCAGGTCACATAGATGGAGACCCAGCTTTGGTGGTCTCACTAGAAAGGAAGCCATAGGTCCTGACAACAACATATACTTCAAGTGGCCAACCTCAGAGGCAGGTTCTCCAGAAGTCTTTAGGCTGGCACATCTCCATATTTGTGCATTATTTACCCTGTCCCTTACTTTTGGAAACTCCTCTACCACCTCCAAGATTGTGAACTCGTAATCATGTTCCATTCCTGATATGTATTCACAGATTTTCTAACTCTTCTTCTTTTATTTTGTCTTACTTGGGGCAAAGATAGGGTCAAGGTATTGTTGTGAATGAGAGTAGGAAGATTTTGTGTAGCACATATTTGCATACACATTTGATTCATTTTCCTATTTTACATTCAAAATACTGAATCCCTGACACTAACCCATACCCTACTAGACTCTGACCACTAATCCTAATATGGTGGAGAGAAATAATGCAAACAGAATTGAAATACAAACAGTTCAGAGGAGGCATGGTGTATAGTTGGATTTGCCTTTTGCATGATAAAGTGTAGGTGTTATAAATCTAGTCAATTTTTAATTAAAATAGTTCACCATGGGTTTTTGTAGTTAACAAATACGTGAATTCCTGTCTCCCTTTCTCTGTAGCCTATTCAGCACATGTATTTTTATATGCACATATAGAATCCTACCTGGTATCACACGTACATTTTTGTGACCTGGCTGACTTGGAGATACAAATTGTGAGAAAAGATCACTCCTCCTAATCACTGTTGGAACTGAAAATTCAACCTATATGTGAGCTTCCTAGGAGAACAACATTGTACATAAATCCATGCTCAGTACAATAAATAATTTTGCATCTGTGGATCTTATATATTTCATGATGAATATTGATTGGCTTATATATTGGTACTTTTTAATATCTCTGTGTGTGTTTTGGTTATATATATATATATATATATATATATATATATATATATATATATATATATACTCTCAATATTTTTCAAAATATGAAATATATGTGTCTTATATACACTACCGAAATTCATTCATGTTCATGTATGTGGATTTATAATAAAAATTTCACAAGATTATTCTCAGAAATATTCATTCACCTGAACTACATATTTGTTTCCTAGTACTTAAAACTAACTTCAGTGAATGGTGCATACAAATCCTAATATTTCTACAGTAATTGACCCAGTTTAACATCAATGCAATTAGATTCCTATGGGACATAGTGTGTATTTTGATGTTCATTTTTATTCAACACTGGTTCGTTAATATTTCTTCAGTTTATGCACATCATAGGATATATATTTCATCCACAAATTCACAAATTTATAGGCATTTGTTTCACTTTCAATCACTTCCTGCTTCAGAACACATGTATACCTCCAGGTTTCTTGACTGGTCTTTTAATGAGACTTCTTTCCAAACACATTATTTTCGATTTCCATAATCACGTTTGAAGCAAATCTCACACAGTCTTTATAATAAAACATAACGTAATTATACAATTAGATGTGTAACTGGTTGGAATGAATGATTGTATATCAATATAAGTTTTTGTGTATATTTTCACATATCAATTCAATCCATTATTTAAAGTGGAAACAGTTATATTATTTATTCACAGTATTGTCAATTCATGCATTAATTCTATATTCATAGACACAGGGTACAAATCTTTGTACCGCCAATAATAATTTATACATCTTCAAAATATTGCTCCCAGAAATGGTATAAGAAATACTTATGTCACCCGATCTACATATACATTTTATCATAGTAATATTCGAGACACAAAATGCAAAGGTCAAACTTATGATTTTACCAAAGCCTAAATTGAAAGTGAGCATGGATTACTAAAAACATCCATGTTGCCTAATGTTCTCAAATGTCAATCCTATTTGTGACAACATATTTTTTTCTTCCTAAGATTATATATTCAAACTCAACCCTGTTGAAAATATCTAATCCTATCACTCACTTTATACTTTTCCTGATTTCTTAATGTCTCTATTGATATCGGCCTTCCGACATATTTTCCCCAGTTCATCATTGTGACTGACTCTTCACATGTGCTCACATTTAAATTCACTCTCTATCCGAAACCCTATTGCTAGAGAACTTTTTGTCCAAAACCTATACTCACTCTTCTTTCTGAAACTGAATATCTTTCTAATAATTCCAACTATCCTTTTTTGACTAGAAGTTCTCTTAAACATTCCATCATCCAACGTACAAGGTCCTATGCCATTGTACATCAATTTATCTGAGACATCTCTGCAGAAAATAATTCAAATCTACGTATCCCAATCAAGGGCCCAATGCCCTTCTGGGCTTCAAATCTTACCTAAATTTCTGTTTTCATACTAATATTTCACGTATATTTTCTTGTAAATTTTGCAGGTTCCCAAACATTCCTGCAGAATGATTCCTAACTCATATCGAACATGTTATTAATCCTAACCATACACTGTTCCCTCAATCTAACTTTACAGAAGATTAGGGACAGAGTTGGTCTTTCAATACAGGAATGTAGCAGATCTTCCACCTGCTAAGATCCTCAAAGGTCCATACAGAAATGATCCCTGGAGAAGATGTAGGCAGCTATGAAGGACGTGAGAGAGAAAAAGTCATCTCCATGTAATGGCTCACCGCTGGCTCCTAATAACCTCACAGAGTTGGCCAAGGAGTCCAGATCTGAGACAGGACAGGCCATTTCTGGGAACATAGTATGGCCCACCAGTCAGAGGACACTCCGGATAGTCACAGACCTACTTGGGGGAAGGAGGTGCCTTTGTGGGTTGGGTGTGAGTTTGTGGTCTTTTCTCATTTTCTGAGAATAGGTAGAAAAGGCAGTTTGTTCATTTTGGAGTGGATGGTTTCTAGAAAGTCGTTTGACAAAGAGTGTGTTTCTATGTCTGAGTATCCCAATGTGTTCGTGGATGAAGACATTAGAAAGAGCATGCATCAATGGATGTTTTCTGTCTAGTAGAAAGCTTCCCAGCATTCATCCTTCCCAATTTATAGATGGACTTGGCTTGCCTTCTGGATGGGCAACACCTACTGTCTTCCTAAGTTCCTGTTTTCTGCCTGAATTCTGGCCACTAACCATAATAGGCTCATGGTTATGTGTCCAAGATATGTACCACCTCCAAGCTCTGGGACATGGCCATGTACAGGATAGCTGAAGGGAATTGGAGCATCTCAGAAAACTCAGATATCAATGTGACCAGTAAAGTCTCTGTGGAGAAACCCTGCTTTGGGCCTTTTGCATACCTATTCTTCTGTTGCACTGAATAACAGGAAGGTCTTTGATTAGGCCACGCCTTTGTGAAGCCTGAAGAAAACAGTTTTCAAATGGAAATGAATGGGCATCACCTGGGGCTCTTTGCTTAATTGTTTGGAAAGGGATGTGTCTGAATTGGCCACTTGGCCCTGTGTGAGGCTGTGGCTTAGATACTTAGCACCTAATGGACCTAAAGAAACATCCGATGTGTGCACCCAAATCCAAAATGTCCAAAAAGCATTCATTGTGGACTACGCCTCTCGCCTTCCTCTGTAAGGTTCCTGATCTCCATCAAGTGAGAATAGGGATCCTTTGCATCAAATGAGTACTTCAAAGCCCTGCAGAGTCTAGCCCATTGGTGCTTGTGATTACGCATGACTCCAGTTCACATAAAGAATCTAAATCCCACAGTCAGTAAGCCTCAAATTGGAATTGTGGAGCAGTATTAAAGGCAGGGCTCTATGATCATTCCGTGTTCAAAGGAAGGGTGTCCAGGAAACCCTGACTTGTGACAAATGAGGTGCGAGGGTGCTTATTTTGAACACTGTGTTGGTCTGTGCCCCTCATGGAAACCTCCAGCCAGAGGTTATTATTAGTGTCTATATGGAAGAAGATGAGTGCCATGTGGGAGTCTTTTGTTTTTAATTGTGGTCATTTGTGTGGCGGTTGGAAGAGATATCTGGTTCCTCTTGGGCTTGAACTCTGGTGTGATTTCCCTTAGAGACTGAGTTGTGGAACTGTTTTCAGAGAAGTATTGCCATGAACTGTGTTGGGATTTTAGGAGGCCACACATGAGATTCGCCCTTGGAAACTGAGATCTAGGCCCAGGGTGGCTTTCCACAGAGCACAAGTAATCTCAGCCAGGATATCACAAGATTTTATTATTAAAGACTTGGCAGCCATAGTTGAGAGTCAAAACACACATGGAGCTCACATTGTAGACCTCAATGAGCCTGGCTTCATCTGACCTTTTGGCCACACTTTGGGAAGCTTTGCCTGTGATAGTTCTCCATTTCTTTTGTTCAAATGAGTTTCCTCGCCATTTAATGGTTCCTGAATGATTGGAAACCCACAGTGCCTCCAACTTCATCCTTAAAAAATAGCTAGATAAATACCACCAAATTTTTGAAATTCCCTTGACCAGGTGGCACTGGAGAACCTTTGGATTCCTGTTGCTGATCATGAGTATACCAGACAGTGCCTTGATTGACTTGGTTTCATGAAAATGGTGTAGAACAGAGATGCCAGTAAGTTGGAGCCTGCTGAGTAGTTGGCCTAGAGCAGTGGTGGGGAGGTGTCTGATATAACATCTGTGGTGAGGCCATGTTTATCTGCCATTGGCTTCCAAATGGCTTGTGACTGACATTGTGCATCCAGCAGACCCTTGTATGTAAAAGCATCTTGTTATATGGAGAGGTTTCAGGGCAATGTTCAGAATCAGGTTGCTATGGTCAATGGGGCAAGCTCTGTGGGAAAGAAGCTTGCTTGGTGCATTCTCCTGCAGACCCTGACCCACCACATGTGACAGAATTCCCTCCAGCACTTTGTCCCAGTGGAACTCCTTGTATTCCAAGAAACAAAGACCAAACTTCCAGTGAAGCAGCAAGAAACACCACAAAAAGTGGAGGATGAAAAAACGGCTTTACAGTAAACACGAGGAGACACTTAGCACGCAGTGCCTACAGTTTACCTACAAAGAGAAAATTCAGCACTGCTGCCTCATGTTCATTGGGAAATAAGAAACAATGTCCTCCAGGTCACATAGATGCAGACCCAGTTATGATGGTCTAACTAGACGGAAGCTAAATCTCCTGAGAGCAACATATATTTCAAGTGCCCAAACTCAGAGGCAGTTTCTCAAAAGTCTTTAGGCCAGCAGAGCTCCATGTTTGTGCAGTGTTTACCCTGTCCCTTACTTTTGGAAACTCCTATACCACCTCCAAGGATATGAACTCCTGAGCATATTCCATTCCAGATATGTATTCACAGATTTTTTTGTAGCACATATTTGCATAAATATTTAATTTATTTTTCTATTTTCAATTCGAAATACTGAATCCCTGAAACTAACCCATAACCTACTAGACTCTGACTACTAATCCTAATATGATGGAGTAAAATAACCCACACAGAATAGAAATATAACCAGTTCAGAAGAGGCATGGTGTATAGTTGTACTTTCCTTTTGCATGATAAAGTGTTGGTGTTATAAATCTTGTCAATTTGTAGTTAAAATAGTCCTCTATGTGTTTTTAAAGTTAACAAATATGTGAATTCCTGTCTCCCTTTCTCTGTAGCCTATTCAGCACATGCATTTTCATATGCACATATAGAATACTACATGGTATCACACGTACGTATTTGTGAGGTAACTGACTTTGCAAATACAAATTGTTAGAAAAAAACACTTCTTCTAAATGCTGTTGGAACTGAAAATTCAACCTATAGGTGAGCTTCCTAGTTGAACAACATAAATCCATATTTAGTAAAATCAATATTTTGGGATCTGTGGATGATATACATTTCATGGTGAATTTCAATTGGCATACATAATGCTACTTTGTAATGTCTGTATTTAGGTGTGTATGTGTGTGTGTGTGTGTGTGTGTGTATTATATATATATTATATATATATATATATATTAATATATATATATATATATTCACTCTGCTGATTATTCAAAATATAAAATATATGTGTCTTATTATACACTAACTAAATTCATTCATATTCATGTATTTGGTTTTATAATCAACGTTTGAGAAGATTATTCTCAGAAATATTCATCCACCTGAAATACATGTTTGTTTCCTAGTACTGAAAACTAACTTCAGGGGATCATATTATGGCGGTGATGGGAGTTCATTACCCCCGTGTACCGCCTCACATTGCAGGAGAAGGACAAGTTAGAAAGGCTAAAATCTATCTTGTTAGAAATTTCCAGGAAAATTCGTGTGCTCCAAAACCTACAGGAAGGATTTCCATTGCACAAGGACCAGCTACGGGGGCTCAAATGCCAGCGATTTGTCCTCACGGAGGGTCACGCTGCTTATTCAGCAAATCACCCCACAGCTAGTGTCTGCAATTCGCGCTGGGAAACGACGAGAGAGCAACCCAAAGATATAGCCCTGTGGATTATGCGGGCTCCTGCCAGCTGTGCAATCACTGTGCTCAGTGTTGAGTTGTGGGTTTGAAACGGGGGAAGGAAGCGGTCCAATTCGGTTTTCCACACCGGTGAGACCACAGAGGAAGATAGCGGTCACCATCTTGGAGAGCTGATGTCACCATCCCTGTTTTCGACTCATCACAGCTCATTCAGATACAGAATAGGTAATTTCAGGCTGCCATTCGCCTTCATCTTGCAGACAAATTACTCAGGGTCAGTGCTGAAGAACCCACGAAAATTGCTTCTTGGATCCTGCTCCTATCAGAACATACACCGAGCCCGGAGCGGCTGAATTCCGGGTCCCGGAACTGCTCTGGCCCAGGGCTAAAGAACCTGCAGAAACTGTTTCTTGGTCTGGGTCCTGCTGAATACTGTAAAGGTAAATGCCAACTGAGCCTTCATCGACAGTGGCAACAGGATTGAGACGGGGCTTGTGAGGGCCGGTCAGGACTCACTCGTTGCTTTGGTAACCCGGCAAAGGGAAAGAAATGCTGCCATTCACATGGGATACCAACATGGCAGAGATCTGATGTGATCACAAAGCGGTGGAGGAGATAACTTCATCTATACCAGCTGCGAGAGAAATAGTTGGTCTCCTGGTAAAGAAAGTGAGTCACAAACATCCGAGTCTCTCTCACTTAGTCATCAAGCCAGAGTTGCAGAGCAGAGCTGCCGTCTGTGCCTGGAACAGGCCCAGCGACCCACCGGCATGGTAGTCACGTCACCCCAATTGGAGTAGGGGCAGAGCACACCCATGCCTGCAAGGTAGGCAGACGTACGACCGACCGGCAGAACAGGCCCAGGGGCCGGTCAGAATGGTAGACAGATCACCCCAATTGGAGGAGCATCACAGCCGCCAACTACACCTGCAATGGAGACTTTTCCACTATACAAGAGCAATATAAATATATAGGGGGAAAATTTCAAAAACACAACAGTTTCACCAAGCAGAAAGAAACGCAAGCTGTATGAAAAGACAAGAAAAGAAAGGACCACAAGCAATGCAGGTCAACTCAACTTTAGAAGAGGTAATAGATGCAGCATATGGAATGTCAGATAAAGAATTCAGGATATACATGCTTCATGTGATCTGGAATCTCAAGGAAGACATTAGACAGCAAAAATCAGACAATGAAAGATCACTTCGACAATGAATTACATAAAAAATCCAAGTAGCAAAGATCAACTATACAGTGAGATAGAGGTTATAAAAAACAAACAAACTGAAATCTTAGAAATGCAGGAAGTAATGAACCATCTTAAAAACTCAATTGAGAATACTACCATTAGAGCAGAATACTTTGAAGATAGAACATCAGACAATGAAGACAAAGTATTTCAACTCAAAAAGAACATATACAGCTCAGCAAGACTGTTAAGAAAGCATGAGCAAAAGTGCAAGAAATATGGGATAACATAAAGAGACCAAACATAAGAGTCATTGGGATACAGGAAAGTATAGAGGTCCAAACCAAAGGAGTGAGCAATCTATTCAATGAAATAATAGGAGAAAAATTCCTAGACTTGAAGAATGAGACAAAATCCCAAATCCTAAAAGTCTACAGGACGCCGAACATGCAATATCATAAGAGATCCACACCTAGAAACATGATAATGAAGATACCCAACATACAGAATAAGGAGAGAATTTTAAAAGCTACAAGAGAAAGGAAGCAGATTATAGTTAGTGGTATACCAACCAGGATAACAGCTGATCTTTCAACACAGACTCTGAAAGCTAGAAGATCCTTTAATAACATATTTCAAACACTGAAAGAAAATGGGTTCTGACCAATAATCATGTATCCAGTGAAATTAAGCTTCAGATGGAAGATGAAATTAAAACCTTCCACAATAAACAAAAGTGAAAAGAATTTGCAGCTAGAAAACCATCTCTTCAAAACATCCTCGGCAAAACATTACAGGAAGTGGAAATGGAAAATATCAATGAAAACCAACAGTGGAAGGTAGGACATTAAAGGGGGGAAAATAATCAAAGAGGAAAACAAACTATGTTTAGTAACATAAATAAACAAATATGGCTGGAAGAACAACCCATATCTAAATAATAACCAAAAATCTTAATGGCTTAAACTCACCAATTAAGAGACACAGTCTAGTAGAATGGATCACAAAACAAGAACCAACAAAATGCTGCCTACAGGAGACGCATTTTACAGGAAAAGACATACATAGACTCAAGGTGATACTTGGAAAAATCATATCACTCTTATGAACGTTGGAAACAAGCAGGAGTGTCCATACTCAAATCAAATAAAATAGATTTCAAGCCAAAGTTAATCAAAAGGAATAAAGAAGGACACTACATACTACTCAAGAAAACCATACGCCAACAAGACGTAACAATCATAAATATATATGCCCCAAACAATGGTGCAGCTTTGTTCATCAAACAAACTCTTCTCAATTTCAAGAGTCTAATAGACCACAATACAGTAATCATGAGAGACATGAACACACCTCTCTCACCACTGGACAGATCTTCCAAACAAAAGTTGAATAAGAAAACTATAGAACTCAATAACACAATTAATAACCTAGACTTAATTGACATATATAGAATGTACAACCCATCATCAAGAAGTTACACTTTTTTCTCAGCAGAACATGGATCCTTCTCAAAAATACATCATATATTATGTTACAGGGCAACTCTTAGGCAATAAAAAGGAGTAGAGATAATACCATGCATTTTATCTGATCATAATGGAATGAAACTAAAAATCAATGATATAAGAAGGAAGGAAAAATCATTCATCACTTGGAGAATGAACAATAGGTTTCTGAATGATCAATGGGTTATTGAAGACATCAAAGAGGAAATTAAAAAATTCTTAGAGGTAAATGAAAACACAGACACAATATATCGGAATCTATGAGACACATTGAAAGCAGTTCTAAGAGGAAAATTCATTGCTTGGAGTTCATTCCTTAGAAAAAGAAAAAACCAACAAATAAATGATCTCATACGTCATCTCAAAATCTTAGAAAAACAAGAGCAAACAACAGCAAAAGAAGTAGAAGGCAAGAAATAATTAAAATCAGAGCAGAAATTAATGAAATCGAAACAAAAGAAACAATTGAAAAAATTGACAAAACAATACATTGGTTTTTTGAAAAAATAAATAAAATCGACAGACCCTTAGCCATGCTAACAAAGAGAAGAAGAGAGAGAACTCAAATTACTACCATATGAAATGAAAAAGGAAATATAACAAGAGACACTTCAGAAATACAGAAGAAAATCAGAAATTATTTTGAATTAATATACTCCAATAAAATAGAATATAGTGAAGGCATTGATAAATTTCTTAAGTCATATGATGTGCCCAGATTGAGTCAGGAGGATATAGACAACCTAAACAGTCTAATATCAATTGAGGAAATAGAAGAAACCATCAAAATACTACCAACTAAGAAAAGCCCAGGACCGGATGGGTATAGAGCATAGTTTTAAAAAACCTTTAAAGAAAAACAAAAACCAATACTTTTCAAGCTATTTCAGGAAAAATGCAAAAATCCTCAAAAAAATTCTGGCGAATCAGACACAAAATCATATATATAAAAAAAAATGTGCACCATGATCAAGTAGGATTCATTCCTGGGATGCAAGGTTGGTACAATATACAGAAATCAATAAATGTTATTCATCACATCAATAGACTTAAAAATAAGAACCATATGATCATCTCGAGAGATGCGGAAAAAGCATTCGACGAGGTACAGCATCACTTTACGTTCAAAACTCTAGAAAAACTAGGGATAACAGGATCATACCTCAATATTGTAAAAGCAATCTATGCTAAGCCTCAGGCTAGCATCATTCTGAATGGAGAACAATTGAAGGCATTCCCCCTAAAATCTGGAGGAAAACAATGATGCCCTCTCTCACCCCTTCTGTTCAACATAGTTCTCGAAACACTGGCCAGAGCAATTAGAAAGGCTAAAGAAATTAAAGGCATAAAAATAGGAAGAGAAGAACTCAAATTATCGCTATTTGCAAAAGACATGATTCTATACCTAGCAGACCCAAAAGGGTCTACAAAGAAACTATTAGAGGTAATAAATGAATTCAGCAAAGTGGCAGGATATTAAATCACCACGCATAAATCAAAGGCATTTTTGTATATCAGCGACAAATCCTCTGAAATGGAAATGAGGACAATCACTCCATTCACAATATCCTCAAAAAAATAAATAAAATACTTGGGAGTCAACCTAACAAAAGAGGTGAAAGACTTATACAATGAAAACTACAGAACCCTAAAGAGAGAAATAGAAGAAAATCTTAGAAGATGGAAAAAAATACCCTGTTCATGGATAAGCATAACTAACATCATCAAAATGACAATATTAACAAAAGTTCTCTATAGGTTTAATGCAATGCCAATTAAAATCCCAAGGTCATTTCTTGTAGAAATAGATAAAACAATTATGAAATTCATATGGAAAAATAAAAGACCCAGAATAGCAAAAACAGCTCTAAGCAGGAAGTGTGAATCAGGCAGTATACCGATACCAGACCACAAACTATACTACACATCAATAGTAACAAAAATAGCATGGTACTGGTGCCAAAACAGGTGGGTGGACCAGTGGTACAGAATAGAGGACACAGAAACCAATCCACAAAACTACAACTATCTTATATTTGATAAAGGGGCTAAAAGCATGCAGTGGAGGAAGGATAGCATCTTCAACAAATGGTGCTGGGAAAACTGGAATTCCATATGTAACAAAATGAAACTGAATCCCCTCCTCTCGCCATGCACAAGAGTTAACTCAAAATAGATCTAGGAGGTTGATATCAAATCAGAGACACTGCATCTGGTAGAAGAAAACTTTTGCCACAATCTTCATACTGTGGGGTCGGGCTCCAAATTTCTCAATAGGACACCCATAGCACAAGAGTTAATCACTAGAATCAACAAATGGGACTTACGCAAACTAAATAGATTTTTCTCAGCAAAAGAAAAAATAAGAGAGGTAAATAGGGAGCCTACATCCTTGGAACAAATCTTTACTCCTCACACTTCAGATAGAGCCCTAATATCAAGAGTATACAAAGAACTCAAAAAAATTAAACAATAAGAAAATGAATAACCCAATCAACAAATGGGCCAATGACCTGAACAGACACTTCTCAGAGGAGGACATACAATCAATCAATAAGTACATGAAAAAATGCTCACCATCTCTAGCAGTCAGAGAAAAGCAAAACAAACCCACCCTAAGATACCATCTCACTGCAGTAAGATTGGCAGCCATTATGAAGTCAAACGACAACATGTGCTGTCGAGGATGTGGGGAAAAGGGCACACCTGTACATTGCTGGTGGGACTGCAAATTAGTGCAGCCAATTTGGAAAGCAGTATGGAGAATTCTTGGAAAGCTGGGAATGGAACCACCATTTGACCTATTCCCCTTCTCGGTCTATTCCCTAAACACCTAAAAAGAGCATGCTACAGAGATACTGATAAATCGATGTTCATAGCAGCACAATTCACAATGGCAAGACTGTGGAACCAACCTAGATTCCCTTCAATAGATGAATGGATTAAAAATGTGGCATTTATATAGAATGGCTTTTGACTCACAAGGTGCAGCCAGCAGACCCTTATATGTAAAGGCAAATTGTTATATGGTTTGGTTTCAGGTAAATGTTCAGAATCAGGTTGCTATGGACACGGGGGCAAACTATGAGAGATAGAAGATTGGATGGTGCATTCTCCTGCAGACCCTGACCATACACACGTGACAGAACTCTCTCCAGCACTGTGTCCCAGTTGAACTCCTTGTATTTCGTGATGCAAAAACCAAACTCCCAGTGCAGCAGCAAGAAACCCACGAAAAGTGGAGGATGACCAAATGGCTTGACAGTTCAAACGGGGAGACACTTAGGTTCCAGTGTCCACAGTTTACTTAGGAAGAGAGAATTCAGCACTGTGGTCTCATGTTCATTGGAAAATAAGAAACCATGTCCTCCAGGTCACATAGATGCAGACCCATCTTTGAAGGTCTCACTACAAAGGAAGCTAAAGCTCCTTACAACAAAATATATTTCAAGTGCCCAACCTCAGAGAGACTTTCTCAAGAAGTCTTTAGGCCAGCAGAGCTCCATGTGTGTGGACTGTTTAACCTTTCCCTTACTTTTGGAAACTCCTTTAACACCTCCAATTTTTTGAACTACTGAGTATATTTTATTCCACATATGAATTCACAGATTTTCTAACTCTTCTCCTCTAATTGTGTTTTACTAGGGTCGAAGGTAATGACAAGGCATTGTTCTTGATGAGAGTTGGAAGATTTTTGCGTAGCATATGTTTGCGTACACATTGGATTCATTTTCCTATTTTCCATTCAAAATACTGAATCCCTGACACTAACCCATACCCTACTAGACTTTGACGATTAATCCTAATATGGTGAAGAAAAATAACCCAAAGAGTATAGAAATACAAGCAGTTCAGAGGAGGCATGGTGTATACTAGGTCTTCCCTTTTGCATGATAAATGGTAGGTATTATAAAAATAGTCAATTTTTAATTGAAATAGTTCTACATGTATTTTTAAAGGTTACAAATATGTGACTTCCTGTCTCCTTTTCTCTGTAGCCTATTCAGCACATGTATTTTTATACGCACATATAGAATCCTACCTGGTATCACACATAATTTCTTTTGAGGATACTGACTTGGAAGATAAAAATTGTGAGAAGAGATCATTCCTCCTAAACGCTGTTGGAACTGAAAATTCAACCTATGTCAGCTTCCTAGTAGAACAACATTATACATGAATCCATGTTAAGCAAAATGAATATTTTTCGATATGTGGATTATATATATTTCATGATGAAATGCGATTGGCATATATATTGCTACTTTTTAATGTCTGTGCGTGAGTGTGTGTGTGTGTGTGTGTGTGTGTGTGACTCTCCAAGTTTTTTAAAATATGAAATATATGTGTATTATATACACTCCCTAAATTCATTCATGTTCATGTATGTGGATTTCTAAACAACTTTTCAGAAGATTATTCTCAGAAATATTCCTCCACCTGGAATACATATTTGTTTCCCATTACTGACATCTGACTTCAGTTAATGGTTCATACAAATCCTAACATTTCTACATTAACTGACCCAGTTTAACATCAATGCAAGTAGATTACTATGGGACAAGATGTCTATTTTGAACTTCATTTCTATTCAACACTGCTACATTACTATTTCTTCACGTTTAGCCCATCATAGCATATATATTTCATCCACAAGTTCACAAATTTAGAGGCATTTGGTTCACTTTAAATCCCTTCCTGCTTTAGAACACATGTATTCATCCAGGTTTCTTGACTGGAATTTTTTGAGACTTCTTTCCAAACACATTATTTTCGATTTCCATAATCCTTTTGAAGAAAATCTCACACACCCTTCATGATAAACCATAACCTAATATTACCATTAGATGTATTACTGGTTGGAATGAATGATTGTATATCAATATTAGATTTCCTGTATATTTTCAGATATCAATTAAATGAATTATTTAAAGTGGAACCAGTTATATTATTTATTCACAGTATGGTCTACTCATGCATTATCTCTATATTCACAGACACAGCGTACACCTCTTTGTACCCCCAATACTAATTTATACGTCTTCTCAATATTACTCCCGGAAATGGTTGAAGAAATACTCATGTCACCTGATCTACATATACATTTTATCACAGTAATATTCTGGACAAAACTGCAAAGGTCACACTTATGATTTTACAAAGCCTAAATGGAAAGTGAACACGGATTACTAATAACATCCATGTCCAGGTTGCCTAATGCTCTCAAATGTCATTCTTTGGTGACTACATATTTGTTTCTTCCTATGATTATATATTCAAACTCAATCCTGTTGAAAATGTCTAATCCTAACACTCACTTTGTACTTTGCCTAATTTCCTATTGTCTTCCTTGATATTTGCTTTCCTACATTTTTTCCCTAGTTCATCTTTGTGACTGACTCTTCACATCTGCTGACATTGGCATTCACTCTCTAATCGAAACGCTGTTGCTAAAGATTTATTTTTTTTCCAAATTCTATACTCACACTTCTTCCGAAAACTACCGATTATCTTCCTAATCTTACCGACTATCCCTTTTGGAGTTGATGTTCCCTTCTAAATTCAATCATCCAAGATACAAAGTCTTATGCCATTGTATATTGATTTATCCAAGAAAACTCTGCTGAAGGTAATTCAATGCTAAGTGTCCCAATCAAGGGCCCAATTCCCTTCTTGGCTTCAAATCTTACCTAGATTTCTGTTTTCATATATATATTTCACCTCTATGTTCTTATAAATATAGCAGATTCCCAATATCATTATTCATCCCTCAGAATAATTCCTAACCCAAATTGAACAAGTTATTAATGCTAACCATACACTGTTCCCTCAATCTAACTTTACAGAAGAGTGGGACAGAGTTGGTCTTACAATACAGGAATATAGGGGATCTTCCACCTGCTGAGAACCTCAAAGGTCCATGCAGATATGACCCCTGGAGAAGATGTAGGCAGATATGAAGGACCAAACAAGGCCTGTGTGGAGAGCTGTTCCTGGGTGCCTATGGTTGATATACCATTCTAACTTGTAAAAGTGTCACATGAAGTAGGGGTAGCCACCAGCACTTGTCCCCGTTTAACTCCTTGTATTTCATTAAGCAAATACCAAACTCCCAGTGCAGCAGCAAGAAACACCACGAAAATGGAGGATGAACAAATGGCTTCACAGTCCACATGGGGAGACACTTTGCCCCCAGTGGCCACAGATTACCTACAAACAGGGAATTCAGTACTGCTGCCATATGTTCATTATTAAATAAGATACCATGTCCTCCAGGTCACATAGATGCACACCCAGCTTTGATGATCTCACTACAAAGAAGCTATAGCTCCGGACAACAATATAAATTTAAGTGCCCAACCTCAAAGCCAGTTTCTCAAGAAGTCTTTAGGCCAGCAGAGCTCCATGTTTGGGTTGTGTTTACAATGTCCCTTACTTTGTGAAACTCCTCCACCACATCCAAGGTTGTGAACTCCTGAGAATTTCCCATTCCAGATTGGATTTATTTTCCAATTTTCACTTCTACAGTAACTGACCTAGTTTTACATCAATGCAAGTAGATTCCTATGGAATATGATGTGTATTTTGAAGTTCATTTTTATTCAACACTGTTACATTACTATTTCTTCAGTTTATGCACATAATAGGATATATATTTATTCCACAAGTTAGGAAGTTTATAGGCATTTGTTTCACTTTCAATCACTTTCTGCTTCAGAACACATGTATTCCTCCATGTTTCTTGACTTTTCTTCTCATGAGACTTCTTTCCAAACACATTATTTTCTATTTCCGTAATCACTCTTGAAACAAAACTCACACACCCTTCATTATAAACCATAACTCTAAGATTACCATTAGATGTATAACTCTTTGGAATGAATGATTGTATAACAATATAAGATTTCCTATATATTTTCAGATATCAATTCAATCCATTATTTAAGTGGAACCAGTTATATTTTTTCCCAATATGATCTATTTATGCATTATCTCTATATTCATAGACACTGCGTACACCTCTTTGTACCCCCAATACTAATTTATTCATCTTCACAATATTGCTCCCGGAAATGGTGGAAGAAATACTCATTTCACCTGATCTACATATACATTTTATTACAGTAATATTTTGGACACCAAATGCAAAGGTCCCACTTATTATTGTACCAAAGCCTAAATGGAAAGTGAGCATGGATTACTAAAAACATCCATGTCCGCATTGCCTAATTCTCTCAAATGTCAATCCTATTCCTGACTACATATGTGTTTCTTTCTAAGATTATATATTCAACCTGAACCCTTTGAAAATGTCTAATCCTATCACTTTATAGTTTGCCTGATTTTGTAATGTCTCTATTGATATCTGCTTTCCTACATATTTCCCAAGTTCATCATTGTGATTGACTCTTCACATGTGCTGACAAACATATTCACTCTCTAACCAAAACCCTATTGCTAAAGAACTTTTGTTCCAAATACTATACTCACTCTTCTTCCTATACCTACCGACTATCTTCCTAATCCTACCGACTATCCCTGTTTGACTGGATGTTCTCTTGTACATTCAATCATCCAAGGTAGAAGATCCTATGCCATTGATTATAGATTTATTTTAGACATCTGTTCAGAAAGTAATTCAATGCTAATTATCCCAGTCAAGGTCCCAATGCCATTCTGGGCTTCGAATCTTACCTAGATTTCTGTTTTTATAATTATATTTCACCTCTATATTCTTTTAAATATTTTAGGTTCCAAATACCATCATTCATCCAGCAGAATGATTTCTAACCCAAATCAAACATGTTGTTAACCTTAACCATTCACTGTTCCATCAATCTAACTTTATGGAAGAGCAGGGATAGAGTTGGTCTTAAAACACAGGAATGTATGAGATATTTCACCTGATGAAAACCTCAAAGATACATGCATAAATGATCCCTGAAGAACATGAAGGCAGCTATAAAGGACCTGAGAGAGCAAAAGTCATCTTCAATGGCAAACAACCTGGTCAGGATGAAGGGTTCTGTCTGAATCAGCCTCTCTCTTCTTAATGTAGAGAAAATGGACCAAACCCAGCCTGTGTGGGTAGCTGTTCCAGGGCGCCTATTATTGATATACCATTCTAAATTGTGAAAGTGTAACAGGAAGTAGGGGCAGCCTCCTTCTCATGTGACACTTGGAAGCCACTGGTAGGACAAAGTGATTGCCAAGGCAGTAACCTCATTCAGTTCCTGAAGGAAGTGACCTCACATCACTTCCTTGGTGATTAAAATCTCTGAACTTGGGATTCATGAAGCCAGTCACCCATAGCCAGTCTCAGTCCCAGTCCCAGTGGTCACACTTGTTTGGATTTACCAAAGACAGAGTCAGTCTTTCTTGGTAACTACTGATGTGAGGATGGCCAAATGCCAGGAAAGCTCTGAAGAGGAGCCGTTTCTGAGAAAGCAGGTAGTGGCTCACCTCTGGCTCCTGACACCTTCACAGAGTTAGCCAAGGAGACCAGATCTGACACAGGTCAGGCCATTTCAGGGGAATATAGTATGGTCCACCAGTCAGAGGACACTCTGGATATTCACAGACCTACTTGAGTTAAGGAGGTGCCTTTGTGGGTGTGGGTGTGAGTTTGTGGTTTTGTCTAATGTTTTGAGAATAGGTAGGAAAGGCAGTTTGTTTGGATTGGAGTGGACTGTTTCTAGTAAGTCGTTTGACAAGGCGAGTGCTTCTATGTCTGTGTTTTCCACTCTGTCCGTGGTTGTAGACATTAGAAAAGACAATGCATCAAGGATGTGTCCTGTCTAGTAGAATGCTTCCCAGCATTCTTGCTGCCCGATTTAGGAATGGACTGTGGCTCGCCTTATGCATGGGAAACACCTACTAACTTTCTAAGTTCCTGTTTTCTTCCTGAATTCCGGCAAATCTCAAGAATAGGCCCATGGTTTTGAGTCCAAGATATGTACCACCTCCAAGCTCTGTGACATGGCCATGTACTTGATAGCTGTAGGGAATGGGAACATCTTAGAAAACTCAAATAAATGTGTGACCAGTAAACTCTCAGTGGAGAGACCCTGCTTTGGTTTATTTGCATACTTATGGTTATGTTGCCCTGAATGTCAAGAAGGTCTTTGCCTCAGGCCACCCCTTTGTGAAGCCTGAAGAAAACTGTTTTCAAATGGAAATAAATGGGCATAACATGTTGCTCTTTGCTTAATTGCTTTGGAAAGGGATGTGTCCGAATCAGCCTCTTGGGCCTCTGTGAGGTTGTGGCTTAGATTCTCAGCACATGATAGATCTAAAGATAGATTCCATGTGTGCAATCAAAACCAAAATGGCAAAAAAAATTAGTCATTGTGGATGAGTCTCTTGCATTCCTCTGTTAGGTTCTTTACCTCCATCAAGTGTGAATAGGAATCCTTTAGGTCAAATGAGTTCTTTAAAGCCCTGCAGAGGTGCTTGTGTTTTCTCAAGACTCCAAATCACATAAAGAATCTATACCTGAGAGTCAGTAGGCCTGAAATTGGAGAAGGAGAGCAGTATTAATGGCAGGCCTATTTGATCACTCCTGGTTCACAGGAAAGGTGTCCATGTCACCCTGACTTTAGGCAAATGAGGGGCAAGCAACATTATTTTGGACACTCTCTTGGGATGCATTCCGCATGGTAACCTCCAGCCAGAGGTTATGATGAATGTCTATATTTAAGAAGATGAGGGCCATGTGGGTGTATTTTGGTTTTAATTGTGGTCATTCTTGTGGCAGTTGGAAGAGATGACTGGATCCACCTGGGCTTGAACTCTGGTGTCATTCCCCTTAGAGACTGAGTTCTGGAACACACATCAAGGAAGAATTGCCATAAATTGTGTGGGGATTTTAAGAGGCCACGCATGAGAGTCGCCCTTGGAAACTGAGATCTATGCCCATGGTGGCTTTCCACAGAGCACTGGGAATCTCAGACAGGATATCACATGATTTAATTCTGAAAGACTTGGCAGCCATATTTGATAGTCAAAACACACATGGACCTCAATTGTAGACCTCAATGGGCGTGGCTTCATGTGACCTTTTGGCCATGCTCTGGGAAGCCTTGCCTGTGAGAGTTCTCCAGAGCTTTCATTGAAATGATCTTCCTCAACATTGAATAATTCCTGAATGAATTGAAATAAACAGTGCCTCCAACTTTATCCTTGAAAATTGGCTAGATAAATACCATGAAATTTTTAAAATTCCAATGACCAGGTGGCACTGAAGAACCTTTGGATGTCCTGTTGCTGATCATGAGTGTACCAGACAGTGCCTTGATTAACTGGTTTTCATGAATATGGTGTAGAACAGAGATGCCAGTAATTTGGAGCCTGCAGAATAGTGGGCCTAGAGCAGAGGTGATTAAGTGTGTGATAAAACATCTGTGGTGGGGTCATGTGGATCTGCCATTGTCTTCCAAATGGCTTGTGACTGACATGGTGCAGCCAGCAGAACATTGTATGTAAACGCATCATGTTATATGGAGAGGTTTAAGGGCAATGTTCAGAATCAGGTTGCTATAGTCACGGAGGCAACCTATGTGGTATACAAGCCCTGTTGGTGCATTCTCCTGCAGACCCTGACCCACCACATGTGACAGAACTCCCTCCAGCACTGTGGTCAAGTTTAACTCCTTGTATTTCATGAAACAAATTCAAAACTCTGAGTGCAGCAGGAGACATTATAAAAAGTGGAGGATGATGAAATGGCTTCACAGTCCACATGGGGAGACACATAGACCCCAGTGGCCATAGTTTACCTACAAAGAGAGAATTCAGCACTGCTGCTTCATGTTCATTGGAAAATTATAAACCATGTGCTCAAGGTCACAGAGATGCATAAACAGCTTTGATGGTCTTACTAGAAAAAAAGCTAAAGCTCCTGAAAACAACATATATTTCAACTGTCCATCTTAGAGGCAGTTTCTGCAGAGTCTTTAGGCTGGCAAATCTTCATGTTTGTGATTTACATAGTCCCTTACTTTTGGAAACTCCTCTACCATCTCCAAGGTTGTGAAATCCGGAGCAGTTTTCATTTCAGGTATGAATTCAAAGATTTTCTAACTCTTTTCCTGTAATTGTGTCTTACGTGGGGTGAAAATAATGTAAAGTTATTGTTCTAAATGAGAGTGGGAAAATTTTTGTGTAACACTAATTTGCATACACATTGATCCATTTTCCAATTTTCCATTTGAAATACTGAATCCCTGACAGTAACTCATACCCTACTATACTCTGACTACTAATCCTTATATGATGGAGAATAATACCCAAACAGAATGAAAATACAAGCAGTTCAGTGGAGACATGGTGTACAGTTGGACTTCCCTTTTGCATGATTAAGGGTAGGTGTTATAAATCTACTCAATTTTTAATTGAAATAGTCCTCCATGTGTTTTTAAAGTTCACAAATATGTTAATATGTCTCCCTTTCTCTGTAGATTACTCAGCACATGTATTTTTATATGCACATAGAGAATCCTACCTGGTATCACACGTACATTTTCATGAGTTGGCTGAATTGGCAGATACAAATTGTGAGAAGAGATCAGTCCTCCTAAACCCTGTGGGAACTGAAAATTCAAACTATGTGTGAGCTTCCCAGTAGAACAATATTATACATAAATCCATGTTCAGTATAATAAATATTTTTGCATCTGTGGATGATGTATATTACATTACATGATGAATTATGATTAGCATGTATTTATTGATACTTTTTAATGTATATTTGTATTTATTTAAAAAAATATATATATATATATATATATATATATATATATATATATCTCCAGATTTCTCAAAATATGAAATATATGTGTCTTATACACACTCTGTAAATTCATTCATGTTCATGTATATGGATTTATAATCAACTTTTCAGAAGATAATTCTCAGAAATATTCATCCACCTGAAATACATATTTGTTTCCCAGTACTGAAAACTAACTTCAATCAATGGTGTTTACAAATCCTAATATTTCTACAGTAACTGACCCAGTTTAACATCAATGCCAGTAGATTCCAATGGGACATGATGTCTATATTGACCTTCATTTTAATCCAACACTGGTACATTACTATTTCTTCAGTTTTTGCACATCATAGGATATGTATTTCATCCACAAGTTCACAAATATATAGGAATTTGTTTCACTTTCAAACACTTCTTGCTTCAGAACACATGTATTCCTCCATGTTACTTGACTCGTCTTTTCATGAGACTTCTTTCCAAATACATTATTTTCAATTTCCATAATCAATTTTGAAGCTAAACTCACACACTCTTCATGATGAACCATAACATTAATATTAACATTAGATGTATAACTGGTTGGAATGAAAAATTGTATATCAATATAAGATTTCCTCTATATGTTCACGATTCAATTCAATCCATTATTTAAAGTTGGAACCAGTTATGTTTTTTATTCACAGTATTGTCTATTAATGCATTATCTGTATATTCATAGATACAGTGTACTCCTCTTTGTCCCTTCAATACTAATTTATACGTCTTCAAAATATTGCTCCCAGAAATGGTGGAAGAAATACTCATGTCACCTTATCTATATATAGATTTCATCACAGGAATATTCTGGACACAAAAAGCGAAGGTCACACTCATGATTGTATCAAAGCCTAAATGCCAAGGGAGCGTGGATTACTAAAAAGAACCATGTCCAGGTTGCCTAATGCTCTCAAATGTAAATCCAATTGGTGACTACATATTTGTTTCTTCCTAAGATTATATATTCAACCTCAAACATGTTGAAAATGTCTAATCCTATCACTCACTTCATACTTTGCCTGATTTCATAATATTTTTATTGATACCTGCTTTCATACATATTTCCCCCAGTTCATCATTGTGACTGATACTTCACATATGCTGACATTTACATTCACTCTCTACCCGAAACCCTATTGCTAAAAAACTTTTGGTCCAAATCCTATACTCACTCTTCTTTCTAAACCTACTGACTATCTTAATAATGCTACTGACTATAGTTTTTTGACTCGATGTTCTCTTCGACAATCAATTATCCAAGGTATAAGGTTCTATGCCATTGTATATCAATTTATCTGAGACACATGTGCAGAACATAATTCAAACCTAAGTATTCCACTCAAGGGCCCAGTTCCCTTCTGGCTTCCAATCTTACCTAGATTTCTGTTTTTATACTTATATTTTACCTATATATTTTTGTAAATGTCACAGGCTCCCAATACCATTATTCATCCGGCAGAAAGATTCCTAACGCAAATCAAACATGTTATTAACCCTAAACATACACTTTTCCCTCAATCTAACTTTACAGAAGAGGAGGGACAGAGTTGGTCTTACAATACAGGAATGTAGGGGATCTTCCACCTGCTGAGAACATCAAAGGTATATGCAGAAATGATCCCCTGAGATGATGAAGGAAGCTATGAAGGACCTGAGAGAGCAAAAGACATCTTCCATGGCAA
The DNA here is from genome assembly GCF_048772815.1 of Callospermophilus lateralis. Taxonomy (NCBI): domain Eukaryota; kingdom Metazoa; phylum Chordata; class Mammalia; order Rodentia; family Sciuridae; genus Callospermophilus; species Callospermophilus lateralis. The sequence continues at coordinate 19,519 of NW_027512458.1, read as the reverse complement.
ACTATCTGGTCAGGATGAAGGGATGTGTCTCAATCAGCCTCTACCTTCTTAATGTAGAGAAGATGGACCAAACCAGGCCTGTGTGGAGAGCTGTTCCCAGGTACCTATGGTTGGTATACCATTCTAACTGTGAAAGTGTGACAGGAAGTAGGGACAGCCTCCATCTCATGGGACTTTTAGAAGTAACTATTAGGACAAAGTGGTTGCAAAGTCAGTGACCTCATTCAGTTCCTGAAGGAAATGACCTCACCTCACTGCCTTGGTGATGGAACTCTCTGAACGTTTGATCCTGGAAGACAGGCACCAAGAGCCAGTCACAGTCCCAGTCCCAGTGGTCTCACTTGTTTTGATTTATCAAGAACAGAGTCAGTCTTTCTTAGTACCTACTGATGTGACGATGGCCAAATGACAGGAAAGCTCTGAAGAGGAGCTTTTCCTGGGAAATCAGGTAGTGGCTCACCCATGGCTCCTAACAACTTCAAAGTGTTGGCCAAGGGGACTAGATCTGATACAGGACAGGCCATTTTGGGGGAACATACAATGGCCCACCATTCCGAGGACACTCTGGATAGTCACAGACTTACTTGAGCAAAGGAGGTGACTTTGAGTGTGTGTGTGTGGGTTTGTGGTTTTGTCTCATGTTCTGAGAATAGGAAGGAAAGGCTCTTTGTTTGGATTGGTGTGGACTGTTTCCAGTAAGTCGTTTGACAAGGCGAGTGCTTCTATGTCTGTGCATCCCACTCTGTCCGTGGTTGTAGACATTAGAAAAGAGAATGCATCAATGGATGTGTCCTGTCTAGTAGAAAGCTTCCAAACATTCATCCTGCCCAATTTACAAATGGACTGCAGCTTGTCTTATTGAAGGGCAACATCTGCTCTCTTACTAAGTTTCTGTTTTCTTCCTGAATTCTGGAAACTCTCCAGAATAGCCTCATGGTTTTGTGTCCAAGATATGTACCACCTCCAAGCTCTGTGATATGGTGATGTACTGGATAGCTGAAGGGAATGGCGAGCATCTAAGAAAACTCAGATATCAGTGGGACCAGGAAAGTCTCAGTGGAGAAACCCTTCTTTCGGGCTTTTGCTTACCTATTGTTCTGCTGCCCTGAATTTCAGGAAGGTTTTTACCTCAGGACACTCATTTGTGAAGCCTGAAGAAAACAGTTTTCAAATGGAAATGAATGGGCATCACCTGTGGCTCTTTGCTTAATTTCATTGGAAATGGATGTTTCTGAAACAGCCTCTTGGCCCTGGGTGAGGCTGTGGTTAGATACTCAGCACCTTATACATCCCACGTGTTCATCCAAAACCAAAATGGCCAAAAGAGCAGTCCTTGTGGATGAAGTCTCTCCCTACCTCTGTAAGGTTCCTGACCTCTATCAAGTGAGAATAGGGTGCCTTTGGGTCAAATGAGTTCTTCAAAGCACTTCAGAGGCTAGCCCATAGGTGATTCCAATGATTCCAATTCACATGAAGATTCTAAACCCCACAGTCAGTAGTCCTCAAATTGGAGAAGCAGAGCAGTATTAACGGCAGGCCTATTTGATCAGTCATGGTTCACAGAAAGGTGTTCAGGCCACCCCAACTTTAAGCAAATGAGGGGCAAGGAAGCTTATTTTGGACACTGTCTTGGGCTGTGACCCTCATGGAAACCTCCATCCAGAGGTTAAAATGAGTGTCTATATGGAAGAAGATGATGGCCATGTGGAAGTGTTCTGGTTTTAATTGTGGTTATTAGTGTGGTTGTTGAAAAATATGACTGGCTCCACCTGGTCTTGAACTCTGGTGTGATTCCCCTTAGAGACTGAGTTCTGGAACTGATCTCAGAGAAGTATTGTTGGGATTTTAGAAGGCCATGCATGAGAGTCACCCTTGGAATCTGAGATCTGTGCCCAGGAAGGCTTTCCACAGAGCACAGGGAATCTCAGCCAGGTTATCACATAATTTTTTTCTGAAAGAATTAGCAGCCATAGTTGAGAGGCAAAACAGGCAAGGATTTTACATTGTAGACCTCAATGGGCCTGGCTTCATGTGACCATTTGGCAACACTTTGGGAAGCCTTGCCTGTGAGAGTTATCCAGAGCGTTCATTGAAATGGGCTTCCTCACCATTTAATGGTTACTGAATTAAATGAAACCCTCAGTGCCTACAACTTCATCCTTGAAAAATGGGCTCGATAAATACCATGAAATTTTTGAAATTCCCATGACCAGGTGGCACTGGAAAACCATTGGAGATCCTGTTGCTGATCATGAGTGTACCAGAAAGTGCCTTGATTGACTGGGTTTCACAAAAAAATTGTGTAGAACAGAGATGCCAGTAAGTTGGAACCTGCTGAGTAGTGGGCCTAAAGCAAAGGTGGGTAGGTGTGAGATAAAACATCTCTGGTGGTTTCATGTGGATCGGCCGTTGGCTTTCAAATGGCTTGTGACTGACATGATGCAGCCAGCAGACCCTTATATGAAAAGGCATCTTGTTATATGGATAGGTTTCTGGGCAATGTTCAGAATCAGGTTGATATGGTCAAGGGGGCAAGCTATGTTGGACATAAGCCTGGTTGGTGCATTCTCCTGCAGACTCTTTCCCACCACACGTGACAGAACTCCCTCCAGCACTGTGTCCCAGTTGAACTCCTTGTATTTCATGAAGCAAATACCAAACTCCCAGTGCAGCAGCAAGAATCACCACGAAAAGTAGAGTATGACCAAATGGCTTCACAGTCCACACGAAGAGACACTTATCCCCCAGTTGCCACAGTTTACCTACAAAGTGAGAATTCAGCACTCCTGCCTCATTTTCATTGGAAAATAAGATACCATGTCCTCCAGGTCACATAGATGTTGACCCAGTTTTGATGCTCTCACTACATAGGATGCTAAAGCTACCGACAACAACATACATTTCAAGTGTCCCAACTCAGAGGCAGTATCTCAAGAAGTCTTTAGGCCTGCAGAGCTCCATGTTTGTGGAGTGTTTACCTTGTCTTTTATTTTTGGAAAGTCATCTACCACCTCCAAGGTTGTGAACTCCTGAGCATATTCCATTCCGGGTATGTATTCACAGATTTTCTAACTCTTATCCTCTAATTGTGTATTTCTTCCAGCGAGGGTAATATCAAGGGATTGTTCTTAATGTGATTGGGAAGATTTTTGTGTAGCACATATTTGCAAACACATTGGGTTTACTTTCCTATTTTCCATTCGAAATACTGAATCTCTGACACTAACCCATACCCTACTAGACTCTGACTACTAATCCTTATATGATGGAGAATAGTAACCCAAACAGAATACAAATACCAGCAATTCAGAGAAGGCATGATATGTAGTTGGACATCCCTTTTGGATTATATTGTGTAGGAGTTAAAATATATATTTAATGTTTATTGACATAGTTCTCCATGTGTTTTTAAAATTAACAAATATGTGAATTCCTCTCTCCCTTTTCTGTAGCCTATTAAGCACATGTATTTTTATATGCACATATAGAATCCTACCTGGTATCACATGTACATTCTTCTGAGGTGGCTGACATGGCTGATAAAAATTGTGAGAAGAGATCACTCCTCCTAACCTCTGTTGGAACCGAAAATTTAACCTATGGGTGAGCTTCCTAGTTGACCAACATTATGCATAAATCCATTTTCAGTAAAATGTATATTTTTGGATAAGTGGATGTTATATATTTAATGATGAATTTCGATTGGCATATATATTGCTACTTTTTAATGTCTCTGTGTGTGTGTTTGTGTGTGTGTGTGTGTGTGTATATATATATATATATATATATATATATATATATATATATATATATATACTCTCCAGATTTTTCAAAATATGAAATATAGGTGTCTTATTATACACTTCCTAAAATCATTTATATTCATGTATGAGGATTTATAATGAACTTTTCACAAGATTATTCTCAGAAATATTCATCCACCTGAAATACATATTTGTTTCCTAATACTGAAAACTAACTTCAGTGAATGGTGCATACAAATCATAATATTTTGACATTGCAAGAGGGCCGTGAATAGAGAGCATCATACCCATTGTACCGCGCCACTGCGCAGGTGACTAACGACTAAGAACGACAAAAAACTATCTTGTTAGGAACTTACAGCAAAATGGGGGTGCACTGAAACCTAGAAGAAGGATTTCTAGCACTGAGGTCCGGTAAATGAGTCCCAAACATGAGCCAACTCTGCGACCGGAGATCCTGTCTGACTGATCCGCGCGATCTGTCCAGTGGCTACAGACATCAGGGCACCACCGAGATGCGATCAATAATCACGGAGAAACGTTGATGCAGATTCTGTGGAATTCTGCCAGTAGAGTCCCCACTGAGCCCTGGGCTGAGTTCAGGGTTTCAGATGGGGAAGGAAGTGGTACAGTTCTAACCCCCACAATAGAAACTCCACGAAGGAAACCAACGTCCACCATCATGGTGAGCTGAAGTAACGACAGCCACTCCCCTACAGATTGCAACAATAAAACAGGTGCTGTTACTCAGCTCATTTCCCATACTTCGGGGAATTTGCATCAAATCTCTCCTAGGCTTTCTGGGGGAGAGATTATCAGAGCGAGCCTGCATAAAGACAGGGGAAAACTAGAGGCACCTGACTTTCAACTCCCCCTCCCATCAGTGGTGAAAAAAACCTGTCTAGCCAGCGCTGAGAGAGGGGCAAGCGGAAAAAAAAAATCAAAACAATAGAGTGCCGGGGTTCCCAATAGCCAACTGTGCAATCAGAGATCCGGGCTGATTGAATCATGCAGCCAGGCCTGCTGTTTCAGATGGCGGGGCACCACCGAGAAGTGACCTGAAGCAGGGAGAAATGTTGCTGCGGATTCTGTGGAATCCTGCCGGCTGAGCTCCCACTGATCCCCGGGCTGAGTTTGGGAATTCAGACAGGGAAGAAAGTGGTATAGTTCTATCCCCCACAAAAGAAACTCCACCAAGGAAACCAGCGGCCACCATCTTTGAGATCTGAAGTAACCACCACCCCTCTCCAATAGACTGCAACAATAAAACAGATGTGTGTTACTCAGCTCATCTCTCATACAGCGGGGATTTCGCATAAAATGTCTCCTAGGCTTTCCGGGGGAGGGTTAATCAGAGCAAGCCTGCATAAAGACGCAAGAAAAACTAGAGACACCTGACTTTCGACTCCCCCTACCATCAGTGGCCATAACGAAATGTGTATAGCCAGTGCTAGGGGAGGGGCAAGCGGAAAAAATCAAAACAATAGAGTGTCTGGGTTCCCAAAAGACACCCTCCACACCCAACAAACGGCAGGCACAGAGTACAGTTTGAACTGCCGAGAGGCATCACTCAGGGGAAATCTGGTCTAGAAAAAGAAACCAAGACAAGCAGGAGAAACCAAAGGACTAGAAGGCAGGCCCTTGTGACTGGGCGGCTGGAGACCGCAGGCCTGCACGTGACATTCCACCCACTGCCTGAGTGACTGGGGGGCTGAGGAATGCCCGCCCGCCGGCAACCGAGCGTGAGACTGCGTGGCTAGAGATTGCCAACCCAACGGCGACAGCCCACCTGCTGCCCGCGTGACTGGGCGGCTGGAGACCGCCTGCCCACTGGCGACCAACCGCGCAATTGGGCGGCTGGAGACCACCCGCCTGCCAGTGACCCAGAGCTGAAACAAACCAGAGACAGTCAAGTCCCACCCCCCAATTCGGACACCTCGGCAAGGAGCCTGGGGCCCGCCAAAGCAGAGAGGTGACATCACTGGAGCTCGGCCTTCGGAATTACTTCCAAGCGGAATCCACTTTAGCAGGCATAGTTTACCAACACAAAGGAGAGACAACAGAGATATACAACACCAAAACAAATCTAAAGAATAAAGCAGAAACACAGCAATCAAATAGAGCTGGAAAGTAACGTGAACATCATGAAAAAACAAGGGCAAAAAAGGAGTACAAACAATGCAGGACAACTTAATTCTACAGGAGGAACTTGAAGCATCAGAAACAGGGATAGGGAAAGAACTCAAGGCATACCGAACTCAGATGGAAAGGAATATTAGAGAAGACATGAGGCAGCAAGTCCAAGCAATAAAAGTATATTTTGAAAATGAATTAAACAAACAAATTCAAATGGCAAAGAATGAGTATTACCAGGAGATAGAGATCTTAAAAAAGATATTAAACAGTAATCCTAGAAATGCAGGAAAATATAAACCAAATTAAAAACTCAAACGAGAATATTACAAATAGACTAGATCAAGTAGAAGTCAGAACATCAGATAATGAAGACAAAGTTTATCAACTTGAAAAGAATTGAGTAAACACAGAAAAAATGCTTAAATCCCACCAGGAATTTATTCAAAAGATATGGGATGTCATAAAAAAACAAAAAACAAATTTAAGAGTCATCAGGATAGAAGAAGGCATAGAGATTCAAACCAAAGGAATGGACAACATATTAAATGAAATAATTCTATAAAACTTCCCAGAGATGAATGATGGATTGGATTGCCAATTCCTGGAAGCCTACAGGACCCCAAACATTCAAAACCAAAATAGACCAATTCCAAGACATATAATTATGAAGATAGCCAACATACAGAACAAGGAGAGAATATTAAAAGCTACAAGAGAAAGGAGGCAGATTACATTCAGGGGTAAACCAATTAGGTTAACAACTGATTTTTCATCACATTCGTTGAAAGTGAGAAGATCCTGGAACAATGTAATTCAAATGCTGAAAAAAAAAAGAATTCCAACCAAGAATACCATATAAAGCAAAGTTAAGCTTCAGATTTGACAATGAAATTAAAGTCTTTCACGATAAACAAAAGCTAAAACAATTCTCAGCCAGAAAACCAGCACTGCAAAGCATTTTGTGCAAAATACTACAAGAAGAAGAGTCAAAAAATAGTGCCCAAAACTAACAGTGGGAAGTATCTCAGTAAAGCGGGAGGAAAGTAACCAAAAAAGTAAAAACTATCCAAACTAAAATATAATAAATAAATAAACATGACTGGAAGTACAAATCATATTTCAATTGTAACCTTAAATGTTAATGGCCTAATTTCACCAATCAAGAGACATGTGCTAGTGACCTGGATCAAAAAAACAAATCCAACAATATTCTGCGTTCAGAAGACTCATATGATAGGAAAAGACATACACAGGCTGAAGGTAAAAGGTTGGGAAAAATCATAACACTCATACGGCCCTCGGAAGCAAGAAGAATTTGCCATACTCATATGGAATAAAATCAACTTCAAACCTAAGTTAATCAAAAGGGATAAAGAATGACACTATATTCTGTTAAAAGGAATCATCCACCAACAAGAAAAAAACAATTATCAATTTGTATGCACCAAGCAATGGAGGTGCAACGTTCATAAAACAAACTCCCTCAAGTTCAAGAGTCAAATAGACTACAACACAATAATTATGGGTGACTTCAACATACCACTCTAGGCATTAGAGAGATCCTCTAGACAAAAACTGAATAAAGAAACTATAGAACTCAACAGCACAATCAATAACCTAGACTTAACCGACATATATAGAGTATATCAACCATCATCAAGTGGATACATGTTCTTCTCAGCAGCACATGGATACTACTCAGAGATACACCATATATTATGCCATAGGGCAATTCTTAGTAAATATAAAGGCATGGAGATTATACCGTGCACCATATATGATCATAATGGAATGAAACTGGAAATCAATGAGAAAAGAAAGAAGGAAAAATCCTACATCACATGGAAAATGAACAACATGCTACTGAATGATCAATGGGTTACAGAAGACATAAAGAAGGAGATAAAAAAATTCTTAGAGACAAATGACAATACAGACACAACATACCGGAATCTATGGGACACAATGATAGCAGTTTTAACAGGGAAATTCATTTCTTGGAGTTCTTTCCTCAAAAAAAGAAAAATACAACAAATAAATGAACTTAAACTACACCTCAAAAACCTAGAAAAGGAAGAGCAAAACAACAGCAAATGTAGTTGAAGACAAGAAATAATTAAATTTAGAGCAGAAATCAATGAAATTGAAACAAATAAAGTTGAAAAAATTGATAAAACTAAAAGTTGGTTCTTTGAAAAAATAAATAAGATCGACAGGTCCTTAGCCATGCTAAGGAAAAGAAGAAGAAAGAGAATTCAAATTACTAACATATGGGATGAAAAAGGCAATATCACAACAGACACTACAGAAATACAGAAGATAATTAGAAAGTATTTTGAAACACTATATTCCAACAAAATAGAATATTGTGAAGATATTGATAAATTTCTTAAGTCATACGATCTGCCCAGATTGAGTCAGGAAGACACAAACAATTTAAACAGGCCAATAACAAAGGAAGAAATAGAAGAGGCAATCAAAAGACTACCAACCAAAAAAAAGCCCTGGACCGGATGGGTATACAGCGGATTTCTACAAAATCTTCAAAGAAGAATTAAAACCAATATTTTTTCAAGCGTTTTCAAGAAATAGAAAAAGAAGGAGCTCTTCCAAATTCATTCTATGAGGCCAACATCACCCTGATCCCGAAACCAGACAAAGACACTTCAAAGAAAGAATACTACAGACCAATATCTCTAATGAACTTGGATGCAAAAATTCTCAATAAAATCCTGACGAATCAAATACAAAAGCATATCAAAATAATTGTGCACCATCATCAAGAAGGATTCATCCCCGTGATGCAAGGATGGTTCAATATACGAAAATCAATAAATGCCATTCACCACATCAATAGAATTAAAGGCAAGAACCATATGATCATATCGATAGATGTAGAAAAAGCACTTGACAAAGTTCTGCATCCCTTTATGTTCAAAACACTATAAATACTAGGGATAACAGGAACTTACCTCAAAATTGTAAAAGCTATATATGCTAAACCTCAGGCTAGCATCATCCTAAATGGAGAAAAACTGAAGGCATTCCTTCTAAAATCTGGAACAAGACAGGGATGCCCTTTATCACCACTTCTATTCAATTTAGTTTTGAAATACTAGCCAGAGCAATTAAACAGACCAAAGAAATTAAAGGCATAAAAATAGGAAAAGAAGAATTTAAAGTATCACTATTTGCAGATGACATGATAATATATTTAACAGACACAAAAAGGTCTACAAAGAAATGGCTAGAGTTAATAAATGAATTCAGAAATGTGCCAGGATATATAATTAACACGCATAAATCAAGGGCATTCCTGTATAACAGCAACAAACCTTCTGAAATGGAAATGAGGAAAACCACTCTATTCACAATATCCTCAAATAAAATAAGATACTTGGAAATCAACCTAACAAAAGAGGTGAAAGATTTATATAATGAAAACTACAGAACTCTAAAGAGAGAGATAGAAGAAGATCTCAGAAGATGGAAACATGTGCCCTGTTCATGAATAGGCAGATCTAACAACATAAAAATGGCAATATTACACAAAGTTCTCTACAGGTTTAATGCAATGCCAATCAAAATCCCAACGGCATTTCTTGTAGAAATAGATAAATCAATCATGAAATTCATATGGAAAAACAAAAGACCCAGAATAGCAAAAGCAACTCTAAGCAGGAAGTGTGAATCTGGAGGTATAGCGATACCAGAGTTCAAACTGTACTACAAAGCAATAGTAACAAAAACAGCATGGTACTGGTACCGAAAAAAGCAGGTGGACCAGTGATACAGAAGAGAGGACACAGAAACCAATCCACAAAATTACAACTTTCTTATATTTGATAAAGGGGCTAAAAGCATGCAATGGAGGAAGGGTAGCATCTTCAACAAATGGTGCTGGGAAAATTGGAAATCCATATGCAACAAAATGAAACTGAATTCCCTTCTCTCGCCATGCACTAAATTTAACTCAAAATGGATCAAGGATCTAGATATAAAATCAGAGACACTGCATTTCATAGAAGAAAAAGTTGGCTACGATCTACATACTGTGGGGTCAGGCTCCAAATTTCTTAATAGGACGCGCATAGCCCATGAGTTATTAACAAGAATAAAAAAATGAGATTACTTAAACTAAAAAGTTTTTTTTCTCTGCCAGAGAAACAATAAGAGAGGTAAATAGAGAGCCTACATCCTGGGAACAAATTTTTACCCCTCACACTTCAGATAGAGCCCTAATATCCTGAATATACAAAGAATTCAAAAAAAACTATCAATAAGATAACAAATAACCTAATCAACAAATGGGGCAAGGACCTGAAATGACACTTCACCGAGGAGGACATACAATCAATCAACAAGTACATGAAAAAATGCTCACCACATCTAGCAGTCAGAGAAATGCAAATCAAACCCACCCTAAGATACCATCTCACTCCAGTATGATTGGCAGCCATTATGAAGTCAAACAACAAGTGTTTACGAGGATGTGGGGAAAAGGGGACACTTGTACACTGCTGGTGGGACTGCAAATTGGTGAGGCCAACATGGAAAGCAGTATGGGAATTCCTGGGAAAGCTAGGAATGGATCCACCATTTGAACCAGCTATCGCCCTTCTCGGACTATTCCCTGAGGATCTTAAAAGAGTGTACTAAAGGGATACTGCCACATCAATGATCATAGTGGCACAATTCACAATAGCTAGACTGTGGAACCAACCTAGATGCAATTCAATAGATGAATGGATAAAAAAAATGTGGCATCTATACACGATGGATGCAGCACTAAAAAATTACAAAATCATAAAATTTGCAGGGAAATGGATGGCATTAAAGCAGATTATGCTAAGAGAAGCTAGCCAATCCTTAAAAAAAATGGCAAATGTCTTCTTTGATAAAAAGAGAGTAACTAAGAATAGAACAGTGAGGAAGAGCATGAGGAAAAGATTAATATTAAACAAAGATGAGTGGGAGAGAGAAAGGAAGAGAGAAGGGAAAGCATATGGAAATGGTAGTAGACCCTCATTGTTACATAAAATTACATATAAGACATTGTGAGGGGAAAGGCGGGAACAAGAGAGAGAAGTGAAGAATAGCAGATGAGGAAGAGAGTGAAGATAGGATGGGAGGGGAGGGGGGATAGTAGGGGATAATAAAGGTAGCAGAGGACAACAGTCACTAATATGACATTATGTAAAAATGTGAATGTGTAACTGATGTGATTCTGCAATTCGTATTTGGGGAAAATTGGGAGTTCATAACCCATTTGAGTCAAATGTATGAAAGATGATATATCATGAGCTTTGTAATGTTTTGAAAAACCAATAAAAATAAATAAACAAAGGTTTAAAATTGAGTGGGAAGAAATCAGCTAAAAAAGAATTGAGATGCATTCATTTTGATAAGCAGAAAGTTTGTTTTGTGTAGTTGTAAATATCACAAATTTATTTTACCAGAAAACTGGCTTTTAAAAATGAACATATATTGAGATTAAAGGATAATCCACCTACCTTCATGAAAAATTCATATCATTTCCTATATTTTTCATATTTCATTTTTTTCGTGAATATTTTGTCATGGACCAGGTCTAGTCTTAGGCTACCTCTTCTGACAAGTTCGTACAATGTGTTGGATTGTTCTTTTCATCTTTTATTTGATAGTTTCTAGCTGATAATGTGTATTTTTCCTTATCTTTATTTGGAAATACATACCCAACTACATCTTTGCATTTTATGTTTTACTGGGGAAGAGACTCATCAAAAGCTCTTTATTATATGTATCAACAATCAAATATTTAGAGCATGCAATTATTCTTAATTTTGCATGAAAATATCTTTGTACCATTTTTCTTATAAAGATGTAGAATTATTAATAATGTCCCTACTGTAATAAGTAACTACTTACAAGAAGAATTAAACAATTGACTTTATATCATTCATGAATATGAAAATTAATAATATAAGTATTTGGCAATAAATATGCAATTGATAGAAATTAAAATCACGAGAAAGCCATTTAAAATGTCAGTGCATATGGTCCTTAAATAATAGGTTGTTCAAATGAAATTTCTCTAATTCATAAGAGTTAATATGCCATATTACAGCTTAATGTAATATAAAAACTTAAATGATAAGTATTGATAAATAAGAATGATACCTGTTTACTTAAATATGTTTATTTGATTTTCACTGTAAGATGTTAATTCTGGAAGACTTGAAAATTAAGAAAGACTTGGTCTATATTATTTCTAACTGGCTAATCAAAGTACTTTTCAATATATATGTATATATATAACATATGTAATACATATGAATGAATATAGATACATATGTTTAATAAATGTATTGTAATATATCTATAGGTTTTTATAATTATTAAATTTTCTCAAGAAAAAAGAATGACTATAAAAAACATTCTTAAATGTAAATTTCATAGCATATTACTGTTTGTAATGACATGAGAGAAAAACTCCTATGGAGGGAAAATGAAAAAGGAAGAGAGAGAAGGGGGAAAATGAGGAAGAAAGTGAGTAAAGAAGAGGGAGAGGAGTGTTTGATTATAAGATAAAAGTGGAGGGTCTGGGTGTCTGGCTCAGTGGTAACATGCTTGGCTAGCATGTGTGAGGCACTGGGTTATATTCTCATCACAACATATAAATAAATAAAATGAGGTCGATCAACAACTGAAAAAATTAAAATAAAAGTAGAAATATTACCAAAATTCCAAGTTTTTATGAATGCTAAATAAAAAAAATTGTTGCATAGCCTTATGTAATTTCTAGACTCCCAAAAATAGTCATTTAATGATAGATTACTAGTGCGATAACTAAAAATCCATTGCTCTTTCCTCGACATTCTGTGGCATGCTAGTGCTTAAATAAATTGTATTATAACACCAAAAAAATTCTAATATTTCTACAGTAACTGACCCAGTATAACATAAATGCAAGAAGATTCCCATGGGATATAATTGTATTTTGACGTTCATTTTTATTCAACACTGGTACATTACTATTTCTCCAGTTTATGCACATCATAATATGTATATTTCATTCACAATTTAGCAAATTTATACGCATTTGTTTTACTTTCAATCACTTCCTGCTTCAGAACACATGTATTCCTCCACGTTTCTTGACTGCTCCTTTCATGAGACTTTTTCCAAAGACATTATTTTTGATTTCCATTATCATTTTTGAAGCAAAACTCACACACCCGTCATGATAAACCATGACCCTAATATTACCATTAGATGTAAAACTGGTGGGAATGAATGATTGTATATCGATATAAGATTTCTTGCATACTTTCAAATATCAATTCAATCCATTATTTAAAGTGGAACCAGTTATATTATTTAATCACAGTATGGTCTATTCATGCATTATCTCTATGTTGATAGACACAGGGTACACCTCTGTGTACCCCCAATAATAATTTGTATATCTTCAAAATTTTGCTCCCAGAAATGGTGGAAGAAATACTCATGTCAACTGATCTACATATACATTTTATCACAGTAATATTCTGGACACAAAATGCAAAGGTCACACTTAGGATTGTCCCAAAGCCTAAATGGAAAGTGAACATGGATTACTAAAAACATCCATGTCTTGGATGCCTAATTCTCTCAAATGTCAATCCTATTGGTGAGTATATATTTGTTTCTTCCCAAGATTATATATTCAACCTCAACCATGTTGAAAATGTCTAATCCTATCACTCACTTTATATTTTGTCTAATTTCCTAATGTCTCTATTGATATCTCTTTTCCTACATATTTTCCCCAGTTCATCATAGTGACTGATTCTTCACATGTGCTGACATTTACATTCACTCTTTATCCGAAACCCTATTGCTAAAGAACTTTTTGTCCAAATACTATACTCACTCTTTTTTCTAAACCTACCGACTATTTACCTAATCCTATGACTATCCCTTTTTGACTGGATGATCTCTTCAACAATCAATCATCCAAGGTACAAGGTCCTATACCATTGTATATTGATTTATCTGAGACATCTGTGCACAACATACTTCAAAGCTAAGTATCCCAATCACGGGCCCAATGCCTTTCTGGTCTTCAAATCTTACCTAGATTTCAGTTTTCATAATTATATTTTACCTGTATATTCTTATATATATTGCAGGTTCCCAATACCATTATTCATCCAGCAGAATGATTCCTAACACAAATCGAACATGTTATTAATCCTAACTATACACTGTTCCCTCAATCCAACTTTACAGAAGAGCAGGGACAGAGTTGGTCTTACAATACAGGGGTGTAGGGGATCTTCCACCTGTTGACAACCTCAAATTTCCATGCAGATATGATCCCTGGAGAAGATGCAGGCAGCTATGAAAGGCCTGAGAGAGCAAAAGTCATCTTCCATGGCAAACAACTGGGTCAGGTTGAAAGCATGTGTCTGAATCATCCTCTCTTTTCTTAATGTAGGGAAGATTGACCAAACTAGGCCTGTGTGGAGAGCTGTTCCCAGGTGCCTATGGTTTCTATACCATTCGAACTTGTGAAAGTGTCACAGGAAGTAGGGGCATCCTCCATATTATGAGACCCTAGGAAGCAAATTTTAGGACAAAGTGGTTGCAAAGGCAGTGACCACATTCAGTTCCTGAAGGAAGTGACCTCACCTCACATCCTTGTTGATGGAACTCTCCGAATTTGGGTACCAGGAAGCCAGGAATCCAGACCCAGTCCAAGCTCCAGTCACAGTGGTCTCACTTGTTTGGATTTACCAAGGACAGAGTCAGTCTTTTGTGGTACCTAGTGATGTGAGGATGGCCAAATGACAGGAAAGTTCTGAAGACGGGCCCTTCCGGAGAAAGAAGGTAGAGGCTCACTGCTGTCTCCTGACCACTTCACAGAGTTGACCCAGGAGACCAGATCTGAGACAGGACTGGCCATTTCTGGGGAACATAGTATGGCCCTCCAGTCAGAGGACACTCTGGATAGTTTCAGACCTACTTGGGGGAAGGAGGTGACTTTGTGGGTGTTTGAGTGGGATTGTGGTTTTTTCTCATGTTCTGAGAATAGTTAGGAAAGGGGGTTTGTTTGGTTTGGAGTGAACTGTTTCTAGTTAGTCCTTTGACAAGGCGAGTGTTTCTATGTCTGTGTATCCCACTGTGTCCATGGTTGTAGACATTAGAAAAGAGAATGCCTCAATGGGTGTGTTCTGTCAAAGAGAATACTTCCAAGCATTCATGCTGCCCATTTTATAAATGGACTGTGGCTTGCCTTATCATTCGGCAACACCTACTATTTTCTTACGTTCCTGTATCCTTCCTGAATTCTGGCCACTCTCCAAAATAGGCTCATGGTTTTGTGTACAAGATATGTACCACTTCCAAGCTCTGTGACATGGCCATGTACTGGATAGCTGAAGGGAATGGCAAGCATCTCAGAAAACTCTGATATCAGTGTGACCAGTAAAGTCTCAGTGGAGAAACCCTGCTTTGGGCCTTTTGATTACCTATTGTTATGTTGCCCTGAATATCAGGAATGTCTTTTCCTCAGGCTACTCCTTCCTGAAGCCTGAAGAAAACAGTTTTCACATGGAAATGAATGGGCATTGCCTTTGTGTTTTACAATAAAACCTTCACAGAGATTAGGCTCTACTTAACTTAAAAATACTTTTAAATTGTATCTAAGTGTAAAAAGTAACATGTAACTGTACATATCTTTTTGATAACAAGTCCAATTATACAACACAAATGATACACATAAATCTCCAACATGTATTTATTTTAAGCCTAGAATTACCATACAACCTTAGAACACCAGCATGATACAATGCTCTTTTGAAGCTTCTACCTTACACACTTTTATACCTGGAAGATATGAACACATTAACACCACAATTACATTGATGTTTTTGTATTAACCAAGTTTAGCTTTTTAAAGAAATAACCTGGCATAATTTTATAAAAACAGTATTGTTTAACCAGCTGTTTAATTTTTTAAGATTACTTGCTCAAAACTTACACATATAACCAACTTACACAAACCTTTTTATTATTTACTTAAACCATTTTAATTACTTAATCATATAGACTCTCTTATCGAGAAACACATTTTCCCTCTATTAAATCTATATCTAGAAACTTTTAGTTTCTCTTTTCCATCTGTGAACCTCTTTCTGTTCACATTTTGAAACAATACTTATAAATTTCTGAATTTAAGCAGATTATTTTGTAGACATCAACATTTTATTAGGGCCTGTTTGTACACCTAGAAAACTTATAGGCCTAATTCTAAAGACATCTTTATTTTTATCTGTTTACCCAATTTGAATTGAACCATTTGAATCACGTGAATCCAACATATTAATATCAATTTTTAAATATTTTATGAGCGCTCCTCATCTCTCAATTGTCATATCACTGCATGATATATGGACATACACACATACAGACATACCAACATACAACACGTAACACAAGTGTAACACATAACACAATAGTGAAGGCCTTGTAGCTTTTTCAGGTGAAATATCCATTGCAATGTTTAAAAACTCCACAGTTGATCAAAAATAGAACTGATCAGAAAACATTAACCCATCTGCAGGATCAAGATCATGAGCTCAAAAAATAAAAAATACAGAATCTAAGAAAAAGCAAGAGTGCCAAAAAAGATGACTGGCCAGTAATTAGTAAATACCATATAATGTACTTTTTGTTTGGATCTAGTTTGAGTTCAGGTAAAAAGACACTTTTACTCCTTTTTATCTGTCTCCTGCTGAGTGCTGCAGGCTTCTTTTATTTCCATATCAACTTAAGTCCTGGCTGATTACTTGAAAACTGTAAACCCTGGAGTTCTGAGCAGAAACCTCATGCCTAAGGCATTTTAGCTATAAGTCATAATTTCCAGGTTTGAATGTTGAAAATTATGATGCAAGTTTAAGATGTAATTCTCAAAATTTTATATCTTTATGTTTTTCTACACTAGAAAATCTTGAGTCCCTTAGCCTCACCACAAAAAACTGAAAATATGATCATTTTTTGATAATATTAAAGCCACCATCATAAGAAGTTTCTCTAGGATCATTAAGCCACTTTCTTTGTTCTGAAGTTTCTAAAGTAGTAGTAAGCTACATTAAATTTCTTGAAAAAAATTTTAAAAACAACCACAGACTACCATTTGTATCCCAAATTAAGCTTTAAAAATTTCCAGGACTGTTGCTAATTAATGTCATTTCACTAAGCCAGACCAACGTTTTAATTTAGCACGTTTTTAAAAAAATCTTACACATTGAAGGGAACAGATATCATATCATAATTTATTATCTTTGCCCAAGTTAATGCACTGGTATAAATAGTGAAATTTTCTCAGGCTACCTAGTTCAAAATTAAAACTCTTTAATTATTTTTTCATCCGAAGTATTTAAGTTTTCTAGCATCAGCTATCTTAAATCAAACTAAACTCTTGTTTAAACCCAACTTTTATCTGTAAGATAGTGCAATGCTTTAGAAACCCATTCAGATACCAGATTGTTACAATTAAAAATATCATCTTTTAAATACAATTTCAGCCAAGATCATCCCCAAGAAACAATCTAAAATATCAACATATTACTGCATTCATGGTACCTTTTGTTAAGTAAACAGAGGTGGAGCAATCCTTAAAGTGCAGGTAAGGAATAAGGGAGTTCCCCACAGCAAAATGGCTCTGGCACCTGCTGGGAGTCCCTTAGCCTCACCATTTACTTACAAGATTAGTCCTTCTGGTGGTTTGACCCCAGGCACCAGGCATATTCTATATCTCCCACCTTTTCAGTAGTCAGCTTCCAAAAAATTCATCCTCTGCTTGCAATTGTTTTGAGTGCTAGGCTTCCCCAAGAGGGCAGAGTGTGGTTCATTGAAAGTCCCCACTGGTGTGTCAAAATTTATGACTGAAGGTTTGGTTCCCATCCCCAAAGCCAATTAATAACAATTTAATAATGAGGATAGGGTTTTGAGAAAAGTTTAAGCGAGATATCAATGTTCTTAGACCCCAGGCATTTCCTTCTGCAGTGGGCGTGCTCAAGCCAACTATGGGAAGAAAAGAAATCACTGCTTCCCTAATCTCGCTTAACAAAGAGAAGAAAAGTTTATCAAAGTTCTTTAAAACACAGCTAAGAGAGGTGTAAAAGGTGAGAACAGAAAAGCTGGTGGTTCTATTGACTTTTGGTCCCTCACAGAAGAAGCTTTAGGTTAAATTTTAGCTAAAGTTATTTCCACACATCTAAGGCAGGTTGGAACTCGGGACTCTGCATCGGTCCAAACAATGCCATCACATTTAACAGAAACACAGACAAAAAGACACACAAAGACCATCATGCAGCTCCCGTTTGTTCACAACCCCAAGATCAACAATCTTGTGACTCAGGGAGAATGGAGGGAAGAGGGGGAGGAGCAGAAGGTTTGAGTTATAGGATTGTGGGCAAAGGGGTCAGATTGGAGGCAGTGACCAGGAAAGGCTTCAGGGACAGAGGCATGGAATGGCTTTGTCCCATAATGAGAGTTACTCAAACAGAGACAAGGACAAAACAAACTTAACACAAACACGGGCACAGAGTTAACGTTTAACACGAGTTCAGAAGTAAAGATTAGAACCCAGTAACTGGCATAACCTGATGAGTTACACCACAAAGACAGACAGTGAATTCAACCTGAGAGAAAAAAGTAGCCAGCAAGACCTGATGGGTTTGCAACAGAGTCACTTAATGAGGGCTCATCTGTCCCTCCTCACCTAATGAGGGCACTTTCGTATCTCCTCACCTAATGAGATCACATCTGTTCCTCCCCGAGTCCTTCAAGGTGTCCCTTGCAAGAACGTGGCCGGTGGCTTTAGGACACGTTTGTCCACCACTGCCAGGGGGAACTTACACGCTCTGCTGGCAGCCACTCTGCCAACCCAAACCGAAAACCGAAAAACCAAACCTGAACAAAAAGCTCTGAGCGATCACAGGAAAAATGGAAAGAGGCGCCTTTCTTACCCTCAGAGGGGTCCGTTGGGATCTCCTTGTTCGGTGCTGCACGATTCCCGGCCAACTCACCAAAATTAAGGGTTCAGCGAATGTCGGAGGAAGAGACCACCAAGAGACCGCGGATCATGCAACAGCAAAAAGCATTTATTGAGTTCCAATCCATCATGCTGGGGCTCCGTGCTCACTCAAGAAGGGAGAGCAGCCCAGAGCCACAAGCAGGAGTTGAGCAGTGCTTAAGTACACTTTTTGGGGAGGGCGGGACTTTACATACATCACAGTCTCTTTTAAAAAATCATCATACACCACGGGAAAATCAAACAACAATTCCAAAGATGATTAGCTCATTCTTTGGTGGGAACAGGTATGGCAGGAGTGATAGGTCAGTTCTAAGTGGGGTACACATTGAAACTGATTGGTTTAGGCCCTGTGATGCCTATGTGCCAGGCCACAAAGGGTACTAGGTTATTAAACAATCAGGCAGTCAGGGGAAAATTTACTGGCCAGTCCGGGAATTGTCCTACAAGCTACAGGAATTTCAGGTTTTGTGTATAGCATAGGAACGTAACAATACCTGGTCCTTTACATTTTAACTCAGACCTTGCAGCTTAGAACTTTGCAACACCCAGTCTT